>NC_132985.1:6465000-6765000 GCF_047496725.1 Anoplolepis gracilipes
GACTCACGGCTATCACTAGTCACGTACGCCGTACGCGCCGGGCTCCCCTCTCTTACTATGGAATGCGTGACGTCAAAGACAAGGTCGAGTATGCTCATTCTCTCTCTCTCTTTTTCTCCTCGCGCCAGACAATAACAAATACGCACTATACTACGTGACACAATTTAACGCATTGAAATATGTACACAATCAAATGATTGTAAAATACATGTAAATGTCCTCAACTAAAATGATATTATTATTCGATTTAATGCGATATATTTAAAATACATAAAACGCGATTACGAAATGTGTAAAATACTTTAACGAAAGCAATCTTATAACATTTGCCGTATAACTGTTTAACGATTTCATTATTATATTCGTTGAAAATTATATCAATGACGTGAACAATTATTTGTAAAAATGATAGAAATTTATATTATAGATACACACATATATTTATAGACGTATAATAATTAAATATGAATTAATAATGAAAAATACAAATTTACTGCCTGTACTTATTACATTTACTATACATGTATAACTCTATGTAATTATAGAAATTTGTCATATTGTATTAAATAAATATTCTCTCTTTCATCGTAACTATTTAATTATTCCTATATATTGTTTTAATCCGTCAGAGAAAGTAAAAGAGAGAACGAGAGAAAAAACCAGAGATATTCTATCATTTTATTCTATCACTGAAAATTAATTTATTAAATACAATTTATTAATTTTTTAATATTTATTTATTATAAAAAGTTTTTTATTAGATGTGCGTCTGTTTTTATTATAGTTTATTCTATTTAATTTATTCGATTAAAATATGAATTTTTGTTAATAAAATATTTTACATAAATATAGACAATGTACTTCACGAGCAATAATGTATTTTAAAACGCTCGAAAATTCGCTTCTGAGTTATTAGGAGAATATATTTCGCAAAGAAGGTATCGTTCTTCCCGCGGATTTTAGCGATACCTTCTTTGCGAAATATGTTTTCCTATTCATTCAGAAACGAATTTTCGACCGTTTTAAAATATATTACGGCTCGTGAAGTACATTGTCGATATTTATGTAAAATATTTTATTAATAAAAATTGAACTTTCGAGGATATTAAAAGACACATATTATTAATCGCGTACGAATATGTCAATTGCATAATCGGCATTAATTAACACTAATTAATAAAGTTTCATTTCCCGAAATTAATATAGCAAAGTCCTGCTATTAAAATTGTAAATTCAAAGCGATAAATAGATGAATTAAACGAGGCAATAGATGTATAAAATTACAGTAATTAAATAAAATAAAATTATATTATAATATATAAATATACTTATATATGAGTCTCTTGCAACAATGATTTCGGTTAATTTGATAAGTAATTTTCCTTTTCTTTTCGAATCACGATTAGTTGTTACAGAAGTGTCTCGCATCAACTTTTTTATTAATAATACAAGTATTTATAAAATTAAATATCATAAAATAAATTGCTTGTTTTTGAAAAAAGAAAAAGAGAGAGAGAGAGAGAGAGAGAGAGAGAGAGAGAGAGAGAGAGAGAGATTAAGAGAGAATATAATTCATCGTTGTGTTTTCTCAATTTTTAATGTTATATATAATTGTTAATGTGAAATATATAAGAATCATATCTTTACATTTGTTTAAATATGAACCATATGATCCCACATATTATATCATCTCTCATATTTTAATCTCAAGAATCTTAATCCATTAAAATTATTTTTAAACTAGTAAAATGCAAAGTGGAAGTTTGATTAAAATGATACACATCATAATTCAAATAATTTTTACTGTATCGCGAAAGTTACGATAACTTTAAAATTATGTTTTCAATAAGACGTATAACTGATCGTAGACAGCATTACCGATCTTTATACATATTGTTTTATTAATAAAAGTCAGAAAGACGAACTTTCGAGAATGTTAAATGACACATATTACTAATCGCGCACAAGTATGCCAACTGCATAATTGGCGTTAATTAGCAGCAATAAATAAAGTTTTCTCTTTTTCCGAAATTAGTATATCAAACGGATTCTGTTGTTAAAATTGTAATAAATCAAATAGGAGAATTAAACGTGAATTCAAACTGTTGAATAAAATTATAATAAATTAAATAAAATAAAATTATTAATATGTATATATATATATAAAGTTGCTATAGGAGAATATAATATGTTGGATTATATGTTTCATATTTAAACAAATGTAGAGATATGTTTCTTATATACATATTTAGCATTAACAATTATATATAACATTAAAAATTGAGAAAACATAACGATAAATTGTATTCTCTCTTAATCTCTCTCTCTCTCTCTCTCTCTCTCTCTCTCTCTTTCTTTTTTCAAAAACAAACAATTTATTTTATAATATTTAATCTTATAAATTCTTGTATTGTTAATAAAAAAATTTGATGCGAGATACTTTCTGTAACAACTATGCGTAATTCGAAAAGAAAAAAAAATTACTTATCAAAATTAATTAACCGAGATCATTGTTGCAAAAGTCTCTTATATATAACTATATTTATAATATATAAATACATATTTATAATATAATTTTATTTTATTTAATTACTATAATTTTATTCATCAGTTGACTCATTTAATTCATCTATTTGTCTTTGAATTTACAATTTTAATAACAGGACGTTTGATACACTAATTTCGGGAAAAGAAACTTTATTAATTACTGTTAATTAATGCCGATTATGCAATTGACATACTCGTACGTGATTAGTAATATGTGTCTTCTAATATCGTCGAAAGTTCAATTTTTATTAATAAAATATTTTATATAAATATTGGCAATGTACTTCATAAGCAGTAATGTATTTTAAAACGCTCGAAAATTCGCTTCTGAATGATTAGGAAAACATATTTGGCAAAGAAGATATCGCTACAGGCAAGGTCGGCGGCAAGGTCGGCGGCAGAGCGATACCTTCTTTGCGAAATATATTCTCCTAGTAACTCAGAATAAAAATTTCCTAGCGTACCGCCTGAACTGAATTATTTCACGATCTTTTCTCGCAAAATATTTTCTAATAATTCAGAGAGGAATTTTCTAAAATATTTGACGGCATATTATTATTGTTCGATGTGCATAATAACTACTGCAGCATACCTTTTTGCGAAATATATTCTCCAAATAAGAAATGAAAATAAGAAATTAAAAGATATGTTATTACTTGTGAACTGCATTTCTTTTACCTTGTTAAAGAATCGAGTTTTAAGAGTTGAAAAGAGTGTTATTCATTAGCAGTAATAATCAATTATTTCACATTTATATTGTATGATCGTCTAGAGGAGAAATTTATATGATTTTCGCATTATGTCATGCGAACAATCGCAATATTTTTGCAATATATCTTATTACTTAAATGTTAAAGACATTTTTTATATTTCGCGGTGCGCTATATTTAAAAATCTTATTAATGAACCAATTATGTTTCAAGACTTTTTATGTACATATTGATATATAAAAATACTGTCGATTCCGCGACAGTCAACTGATCCTGGACAGCATTACCGATCGTTATACATATTGTTTTATTAATAAAAATCAGAAGACGAACTTTCGAGAATGTTAAATGACGCATATTACTAATCGCGCACAAGTATGCCAACTGCATAATTGGCGTTAATTAGCAGCAATTAATAAAGTTTTCTCTTTTCTCGAAATTAGTATATCAAACGGATTCTGTTGTTAAAATTGTAATAAACCAAATAGGTGAATTAAACGTGTCAAACTGTTGAATAAAATTATAATAATTAAATAAAATAAAATTATATTAAATACATATAAATAATATGTATTTATATATATTCTAATATAAATATATATAACATATAACTTTTCAATTATTCAATAAAATCATTTAATTTTGTGCTTATATGTATATACATTATTCCACTATATGTATATACTAAAGTACAAAAGGCTACGCGCTATTAATAATATGTAATAAAACATACTAATATAAATCCATATTGTTTTATATTTTGAGATCCACACAATTGTGGATCTGACACGGAGACGAAGCTATCGATCGTTTTACCATGACACCGAAAAGTGAATCATGTAGTTTCGTTGGGTAAAATGGATTTAGTTAGCGCCATTGTACCACGGACAGAACATCTAAAAAAAAATGTGAGCCTAGCGCCTCTCAGGTTTTTTTCTGTTTTTACTATAAAGCGATAATGAAAACCGTGATATCGCCCTTTGTAGCTCTGCAATAAATGGCGCGTGCTTATAGCAGTCTAGTTATTATAAAAAATTATAAACATACATTTTTCTTATCAGAGTAATTTCGATTATTCAATTAAAATAAAAGTGACGCTGTTAAATTTACAATGAATATTTTATTAAACTCGTATTCCATTTATAGCGCAACAGTTGTTTTTAATATTGCATTTAATATTAGTATTTAACATATTTTTATTAGAGTTCTGAGTAATACCGAAACGCTCAAACTAATATATGCCAAAGCATATCGATTTTTCGTATGAAATTTTGCAAAAACCGGATGATACTTCTTACTAAGCGATTATATAGGAATTCCCGAAAATAGTTTAGATTTTCAGTTCCAACTAACGCCCGTGAAGGTAAAACTCGAGGGGGTAGTAGATATTTCCGAAAGGGTGAGTGCCACATAACCCGACGCCTCTCGTACATAGAGCGACGGGTATGCGTAAATGCATTTCCCTCTCGTTAAAAAAAATATTTAAACATAAAAAATGTATAACGCTTCTAATAAATAAAACTATTTCGAAATCGATAAAATATAAGAATCATATAAAAATTAAAACAGATCTCCGTTTCGCGGAATCGACAGTATTTTTATATATCAATATGTACATAAAAAGTCTTGAAACATAATCGGTTCATTAATAAGATTTTTAAATATAGCGCACCGCGAAATATAAAAAATGTCTAACATTTAAGTAATAAGATATATTGCAAAAATATTGCGATTGTTCGCATGACATAATGCGAAAATCATATAAATTTCTCCTCTAGACGATCATACAATATAAATGTGAAATAATTGATTATTACTGCTAATGAATAAAACTCTTTTCAACTCTTAAAACTCGATTCTTTAACAAGGTAAAAGAAATGCAGTTCACAAGTAATAACATATCTCTTAATTTCTTATTTTCATTTCTTATTAGGAGAATATATTTCGCAAAAAGGTATGCTGCAGTAGTTATTATGCACATCGAACAATAATAATATGCCGTCAAATATTTTAGAAAATTCCTCTCTGAATTATTAGAAAATATTTTGCGAGAAGAGATCGTGAAATAATTCAGTTCAGGCGGTACGCTAGGAAATTTTTATTCTGAGTTACTAGGAGAATATATTTCGCAAAGAAGGTATCGCTCTGCCGCCGACCTTGCCTGTAGCGATACCTTCTTTGCCAAATATGTTTTCCTAATCATTCAGAAGCGAATTTTCGAGCGTTTTAAAATACATTACTGCTTATGAAGTACATTGCCGATATCTATGTAAAATATTTTATTAATAAAAATTGAACTTTGGAGGGTATTAGAAGATACATATTATTAATCGCGTACAAGTATATGTCAATTGCATAATCGACATTAATACATATATATATATATATATATATATATATATATATTACTTCATAATATATGTATATATATATACTATATATATAATATATATATATATATATATATATATATAATATATATATATATATTATATATACTATATATATATATATATATATTACTTCATAATATATGTTAAAGTAAAAAAAGATCACGCGCAGTTACAATTAATAATATGTAATAAAATATTAATGAATGTATATGTTTCGTACTTTTGAGATCCACAGTTATGGATCTAGCACGGACACGAACCATAATTTGTGGATCTAGCACGGACGCGAACCGCTGGAAAGTCGATCCAGCTAGCGCCACTGTACCGCGGTGAAAATAGGTTCCCTCAAAAACGGCTTCATGGCGCCTCTCAGGCTTCTCTCTGGCAACACATACAATTTTACCGACAAGATTTTTAAAACAACAGGGTTAAAATCTCGGCTAGGCAGGGTTCGAGTCTTTGCTAAGTTGAATCGGAGAGAAATCTGAGAGAGGTCAAGCTGCCGTTTTTCATAAGACGCTTTTTCCTTGCAGTCGTTAGTGTCAACTGGATTCATTTTAGAGCGGGTAGAACTAAATGGTCAGATTCATTTATCGGTGCCACATGGTTCCTCTCAGGTTTCACTCTGCTAATTGGTTTGGATTTCTGCTGAATGGAATTTGAGTTTTTACTAAATAAAATGCGAAACGCTTTTTAAAAAATTATTCTACACATTTAATTAAATAATTTATTTTTCACTTGTTGTTTTTTTGTGCTATCGAGTGTTATAATTGTTATTTGTACAAAAAATATACTTTTCTAAAAAATACTTTTATTATAGTATATATACACGTATATTATTTTAATATCACGTTAATTCATTATTTATTATTATAATTTCAAATTTTATATATATATATATATATATATATATATTTTTTTTTTTTCAAATATATAGGTACCTTTAGTATTAATTCTATGTGATATTAATTCATTTAAACTGAATTGGGAATGTTAAAAAATATATAAACGAATAGAATAATAAATCATAACAAAGTTTTTCATCGATATATAAATACTTTGTCGAGTTTGGCAAACAATTTTTTAGTCGTGCTCTTGACACCAGATGTACGCATTGTCGAAAAGTCGCTGCCACGGCGATGAGGCTTCCAAATTCCACTCTGTTGGTTTCCAAGGCCATTGCCACATTTGCGTACACCTCTCCGGATGCGGCATCATCGCCAGATGTCGACCGTTTTTAGAGCAAACAGCGGCTATGCCATTTGTACTGCCGTTCGGATTCATAGGATACTGTTCAGTAGGGTTGCCGTAATCGTCCGTATATCTATATAAAATATAAAAATAATTATATTATATATTTTCATTTATTTTAATTATATATTTTTAAAATATCTTTCTCTAAAATTAAACTTTAACAAAAATTCAAATGTCTTACAATGATAATTTTTTTTCTTCTTTTATATATATTTTCGTGAAAAAGATCGTCTTTTCTACGCAACAACTCGCGTAATAAATTAACTGATCAGAAAGAAAATCATTCACTTGTTTGAATTATATTACATCAGAATATAAAAGCGTACCTGATTGGTAAGCAGTTATTTTCCTTGAGAGATTCTAGAACTTCCTCGCGGAAAGTGAACCTGCCCTCTCCATGAGCTACCCATATGCCAAGAATGCTATTCTCCATTCCTTTTAACATAATCGACGGCGAGTTCTCGATCTTAACTGTGCTCCACCTACATTCGAATCTCTCGGAAAGATTATGATCCAAATAAATTCCGCCGCCTGTATTTTTTTCAATATCTTCGTCACCCACCCATCCTAGCAGACTCATCAATTGACAACCATTACACACTCCCAGACTGAAAGTGTTTTCGCGAGCGACGAATCGCCGTAACTGCTCACGTAGAGATGGATGGAAGAGGAAGCTGGCTGCCCAGCCCTTGGCTGAACCACAGACGTCAGCATAGCTGAACCCTCCGGGGAAAATGACACCTCTGAAGGTATCCAAGGTGACATAGTCCTTCAGCAGATCTTGCATTGTAACGTCCCAAACTTCGAAGCCAGCTTGCAATAGAGAAGCGACCATCTCTCTGTCTCCGTTGATACCTTCTTCTCTTATCACGGCTACTTTGATATTCTTTGGCAGATTCTTTAGTAACCAATGAGACTTGAAAAGATCGAAATTCAAATGGTAAGCAGGAACGGTTCGCTCCCGTAGTTTAGAGAATTCCTCTAAGGCACACGTGACGTTTGTCTGATGACACTCCAGCTGGTAACTGGTCTCTTCCCAAATGGTCATCGAATCGATTACCGTAGTTTTTAGCGCGACAAATCCATGCACCTTGACGACCACTTCCGAGTTCATTCCGAAGCCCGCGGATTTCCCGATCAAGTACACGGGGACTTTGTAGCGCTGAAACATGCCCATCGCTTCATCGTGATGTTTCTCGTCGACTTCCAGTATCCAGCCAACCTCCTCGGCAAACAAAATGTTAATGGCAGATGCAGTCTTGTGAGTTATGTTGACATTTATCCCTGAGATTCCGGCAAAGCACATCTCTAGGAGGCATGTGATCAGTCCACCGTCGCTGACGTCATGACCGGCGAGGACTTTTTCGTTGGCGATTAATTGTTGCGTGGCGTCGAAGGCGTTTCTGAAAGTCTCCGCGTCTTCAACATCCGGCACGTCGTCGCCCAATTGACTGTAAACTTGAGACAGAGCCGTCCCACCGAGCCTACTCTTCCCGCGAGACAAATCAACAAAGAGCAAGTAACTCTGCCGTCCCGCAGCGGGACCCTTGAGGTCCGGGGTGATCACTCGGCGAATGTCTGGACATGGCGCGTAGCAGGACACGACGAGAGTACCGGGTGCCTTGACAACATCACCGTCGACCCGCGTGGCCATGCTGAGTGAGTCCTTGCCACCGTCAACCGCGACTCCGAGTTCCTTCATCAGCGAGCACATCGCCGAGCAGGCCTCGTAGAGGGCCGCACCTTCGCCCAGGAGTTTCGCCGGCCACATCCAGTTGCCGCTGCACTTGACGTCTTGCAGACTCGTGATACGCGCGAACACCAGGTTGCTGAGAGCCTCAGCAACTGTCATTCGAGCACCGGCCGCTTCGTTCACCAACCCCTTGATCGGCTGCTCGCCGATGGACGTCGCGATGCCTTCTTTGGAAAAGTATGAAACAGCCACCACTGCAACGTCCGCCAGAGGAGTGTGTAATGGACCGACACACTGTTGCTGGGCCACTAAGCCTGTCACGCAACGGTCCACCTTATTCGTTAGATACCTGAAAGTACAATATTTTGTCAGTGTTGATTTTTTTAATAATAAACGAAAAAAATAATATAAATTATTAATAAGGTTTTTTTTCTTTCAAAAATAGAAACGCATGTGGCAAATGGGAGGAACCCTAGTTTACGGAGAAATAATGAAGTTCTATTATAGAATGTAATGATGAAATAAAATATACCGCTTGCTAGCCACCGAAGGTAACCGAAGAACTCTGTCCAAGGCGCTGCGAACTGTTAATTCATCGGGCAAGTTCATGGGAAGCCTCTGCGGCGATATCGTATCCAGGTTGAAAATTTTACGGGGCATTTTTCCAAGAATAACTTCTAACTCCAGATTCACCGGATACTTGCTGTCGTCCAGGTTATCGTCTTTATCTTCAAAGTACCTTGACACCTGTTTACGATCCTCCTCTTCGGAAACGATGATCTTTCCGTTTCCAGTAACAGTGCCGACGAAATTGATGGGGCACTTTTCACGCGCGGCGATTCTCTTCAGTAAATCCTCGTCCTCCGATTTGCATAGAATCGCGTTGCTCTCTTGATACTCCGCGCCCCAGAGTTCTAACGTACTGATACTGGGGTCGCCGAGGTCGAAATTCTTAGTAAAGATGACGGCACCAGCAGGCTCCACCAGTTCCTTGAGGACGTTACCGTTACCGCCAGCGCCCTGATCGTGGATACTGAGGATCGGATTATCGTCACCCATTTCCACGCATGCACGCACCAAGCGATTTAATTTCTGCTCCATTTCAGGATCGCCACGCTGTACGGCACCAAAGTCCAGTTCGATGCTGTTGTCACCCTGCACCTCCACAGAACTCGCCGAACCACCACCTACGCCGATTCGATAAACGGGTCCACCGATCTTGACCACCTCCATTCCTCGTTTTGCTGGAACCTGACAAAATATAGTAAATAATATAACACTATGTTTTTTCAAATAAAAAATTAATTGATAATAATAATTTATAACAATTATTATTATAATAATTATTAATTATTATTAATAGATAATTATATAATAATAATAATCCCCACAAAATGACAAAAATAAAAAATTTCTTTGAAATTTTAAATATAATATATATATAATTATAATAATTTATATATATGTAGATTTTAAGTTAAACACACATGTGAAGATTAGTACATTCATTTATACTTATAATAAACAATTTTTCAAAAATTCCATAAAAATATGTTATCAATATATCAAATATAATGGTAAGAAAAAACAAAAATTAATTATTTATTTCAATGCGTAATGCAAACAAAAATGTGATTTCTTACTTTTAACATTATGACTCAATATGATAGTAATAAAGAGCAAGAAATGATTAACATGATTTATAAAAATTAATAATTAATAATCCAGAGATAAACGTTTTAACAGAATTAATTGTTGTAAAAGATAGGGTATCCGTGCAATACTTAAATCCAAGAATCTTGCCTTATTAGTAAAATTTGCGTCCATCGTTCCTAATCCTCCACTAAACATTATAGGCTTGATCCATTCTCGTCTAATTCCCGCGTGATTAGTCGCTCCATAAGAACGCGCAAAGCCAGACACAACAGGCTCCCCAAATTTGTTCCCATAATCGGAAGCGCCATTACTGGCTTCGATTATTATCTCTAACGGCGATGCCATGTTACTGGGATAAACTGCATCCTTATCCTCCCATGGCAAATCATAGCCTGAGACAGAAAAATAGAGATAATGTATCGAAAACAATTCAAATAGTTAAATATTTAAATAAAATTCGAATAGCTAAATATTTAAGTAAGAGTAGTCTTTTAATAAATAGGATATCTGATAACTGTGTAATCACTTATTTATAATCTGTGAAAAAATCAGCATTATATACAAGAATTGAGATTTAATTTAGTTTGTTATAATTATAAAAATATAATTATACCTGAAATATTAAGATTGCCAACACTGTAACCTGCAGTGCCTGCTATGTAATTTCCTCCTCTGCCAATTCCTTGAATGTCTCTTAATCGCCCTCCGGTACCCGTCGTTGCACCACTATTGCAATATTATATCATATTAATACATAAGAATAATAATAAATAATAATAAATAATAAATTAATCACTCATGAAATAAGCTGATAAATGATTAACATATAACAAATAAAAAAAAAGAAAAAATTAAAAATCCTACAGATTAACTCAAAATTATAAATTAAAATATCTTAGATTTAAACTGTTTCAAGTGTTTCAAATTTGTTATTAATATCATTTAAAAGGTTTAAAGCTCTCATATAATTTTTTAAAAAGATACAAAAACACATAGCATGCACATATGATTATAAGTATTCATTTCTTAGTTTAACTCTTTTGAAATTTTATTTATTCATTATGTAAATTTACCTAAAAGGTGCCACACCAGTCGGAAAGTTGTGCGTTTCCGCTGTAAAAATGAGATGCTGCTTGATGGTTTCCAGATAAAAATTGCTACACTTGCAGGTTTCTCGAGGACGCATAACAGGGATTTGAAATCCTTCTATAGCACTGCTATTGTCGCTAAATTTAATCACATTGTTCGGATTTGAATAATTTTGCGTATCTATAATCATGTCGATCAAGGATTTTTCTTCTTCTTTGCCGTCCAAAATAATGCGTCCCTTGAAGAACCAGTGACGACTATGTTCGCTATTAGATTGAGCAAGGTCAAAGCACTCTACGCTTGTTGGATTGCGTTTTAATTTTTCAAGAAATAATTTTGTGTAAAAGTCTAAATCCCAGTCGTCAAATGCCAAGCCTGCAAAATAAATTTATAGAATAAAAGAATTGTACAATTTGACAACAGAGACAAAAATTAGAACAAATTATTCATAGAGGGTGAAAATTTGCACTCCCATCCGCTAACATGATAGAAATATAAATTGTACAAATTCTTCATCACTTCCGAGAATTAGATTTATTTAATTTCTGCCATTCATTTTTGAGCTCTTCTCTATTTTTATAATAATAATATATTTCTTAAATTTTACTTTAACAGATATAATTTTTTGCTTTTAATTGAAAGTCTTAAAAGCCTTTAAACTAAATTTTCTTTAACCACACTACTCACCTAATTTCAAATTAACTTCTTCCAAAGCTTTCCTGCCTTCTTTCATTAAATCAACTTCAAACCACTTCTCTGGTCTAAAGCCATGATCAAATGTTTCGATGGATTTTACATATCTGCATTCTGTCATTCTGTCTCCCAGTACATCTACAATCTATGGAATAATATGTGTAATGTTATTTCAAATAAAGCAGATTAATTATATATTAAGTAAATTTAATAGTTTCAATCACACATCACTGTCAAGAAAATATAAAAAATACACACATACTTTGCTTTCTACTTTCTTGTCAATTGCTCCTTTAAACTTGATGCAATACCTGGTTGCCACTTCTATTCTCGTGACTTTATTCAATTTCACAGATTTACAAATGGAAACTACATTAGTGGAAAATGCTGTTGAGAAGTTCAACCTATAGCAGCAGAAAATTGTCTTATTATAAATATAATATTATTATATTTTGTTAAATGTAATAATTAAAATAAAATAATTGTTTTATAACAAATAAATGAAGAATTAATTTTTGGAGCAAAAAATTAAATAATTATTAATATGAATTTTTTACCTGGGTCCAATTTCAATGACAATAGCATGATCTGGAGTATTTTTGAACACGCTGTCATATTGCAAGCATTTTGCTTCGAAAGGAGGGGACAGGATCCACTTTAATATCCTGATTTCCTCTTCCTGGAGCGGTTCTGTGACTTCCACGTAATAACACAATTCTGTCTCGAGATCGGTCACCGAGGTCTCGATTTCCGACACCCTGTGTAGTTTGCTCCTCAGCTGACCCGCCTTCAATCCGGGAGCCTTGTAGAACCTCAAGATCTCGCACATGTTTCAAATGGAGGTACAATGATGAGAGTGGGAAAGAGACGCTGATAAATTTGTACGACAGACATGCAGGAACTATTCAAGATTAGGGACCCCCAGCTGCGATGTTGCTTTTTCTATCTCGTTACTCGACGATAAATGAAGATGCTATCGCGTAAACTACTTTGCAAGAGATGTTTGTTATCATTCATTATGATTTTCTAAGTGTTATCCATTCTCACATTGAGAAAAAAAAGGGTCAACATGATAGGACAGTAGATTACAAAACCAAGCCAATGACTTGCCCTCCCTGCATAATAATTCGATCAGCAGGTCAATTCAACATTTTTCGCGCTACTTTTTTTTTAAATATATATATATATATATATATATATATATATATATATATATATAATTTATTCTTTTAACATATAACCATTCAATTTAATTTACTTCTTTTAATTGAATTAAATTCTGGCATAAATAAAATTTTAAAGTAAAAACAAAATTCGAAAAAATTCTTATTTATAATTATTGCGATAATCAAAAATTATATATTTTATATATTTAAAATTAAATTAATATATTTTTGATTATCACAATATAATTATAAATACTATTGCATAATAAATTTTTTTTATTAAGTTATATTAAAAATACGAGGTTTAAAAAATGTTTTCAAAACTTTTTTAAAATTTTATTTGTGCCAGAGTCTTACTTTTTAATTAAAAGAAATTAATTAAGTTATATGTTCGCGTAAAAAAATTACGTAATTTATCATATATTTTATAAAAGGTTCTGGTAAATTCTTAATATTTCCATATTTATGGAAAATTAATGGTAAAAAGACAAAGAATTGAAAAATTTTATGAAAGAAAAGTTCAAAAATCAAAGAATTGAAATGATTTCAATGTCTAAAGAGAATATGTATAATGTATGTACGTATGATGACGAAAAGGTCATTGATTGCTATCGTTTGTTTGTCGTTTTGTGACGCTCGTATAAGGCAAACTGTGTCAGTAATTGCTTCACAATTGCTTCATCGACGTTGAAAATATAATATAAGGTTATCATGAAGTCAAAAGAGAGGTAACGTCTTTAAATATAACACATCTGAGTTTTATAAATTAATATATATCAATATAAATTTAATTAATTAATGTATCTATAAAATTAAAAAGCCATATATATATATACTAGTGAGCCATAGAAAACTAACATAATTTTTGTAAATACTATATATATATGCATATATAAAATTGTTACAGCATATAAAGTATTATATCGTCATAAGAATTAAGCGTTTCTTTTTTATATTTGATGTTTTTTTCAATTTTTTTTTTCTTAATATGTCAATAATTTTTCATGATAGGTTTTGTACATGTAAACAAGAGGAGTTACACAATTCGATAATTGTTTTAATACAATAATAATAATAATAATAATAATAATAATAAAATATTATCCAATAATGTTATTAAATATTTTATACATATATAATAGTATCGCATTTGTAATGGTTTTTTATCTTATCATTAAAAATTATTAGTGTTTCATAGTGGCAAAGATTTTATGTAAGTAGACGAGTCCTTTATATACGCAATTTCTATAATAAGGAAAAGAAAGGAAAATACACAGAAGTTTTTCATATTTAATCATGCTAATAAAATTTAAATTTTATTCGCAGAAAGAATTTCGTTTAACTTTCTTTGATTTTTTTTTCTGTATGTTCTTTTTAAAAATTCAGCACGTTTGTAAATATTCCAAGATTCAGCCATACTTATCAATCGTCTCGGATCATGGTGTGAAAAGTAAGGAAATTGCGAGTAAAAGTGCAAATAAGCAATTAAATTCACATAAATGTTGATTATCTATTTGCTGATAAAATTAATATAATTTATGAAACAGATTTAAAAAATAAATATGTCCAAAAATTATGTAAATGTGACATAAAATATAGATATATATATATCATAATAGCTGTGTTAATACTAATCATGCTCTATTAGATCAGCGCAAGAAAGATCTATTGTGTTTTTTAAATAACGCTAGAGATGGAATTACTCAGTTTTAAATAATTGGTTATCAATATATTTTTCGCATCACAATTTTTTTTCTTAAAAATTTTGCGGACTTAATATTATTTAAAATATTTTAATTGAAAAATAAGAAAATCTTTATATCTGACAATAATCTGAATGCGATGCAGGACGTATGTTTTATGTCTCTATTTATAATTTATATGCTTTATTAAATTACAATGATTTCAATGATAAAAAGTCACTTACATAAATATTAGATGCAAAGAATATGCATTTTTTTCAATATCGCTAACTTCAAGTATTTTAGAATAATTTTGTTTCATAAGAACAATACTGGTTACAGAGATCAATGTTACATTGTAAAGATAATTTGTTATACTTTAATATAACATCAAATTTATTAAGAATATCCCCAAAAAATATATGATTGATAATATACTTTATAATTTAATTAAATTACTGAAAGAATTAGTTCATTTACATTCAACATTTTTGTCAAATGATTAATTTTTTAAATCTTTAGGTTTTTAAATTTTTAATTTGAAAATATTTAAATTTTAAAATCCTTATTACTCTAGGATTTGTAGGTATTTTTAAATCGTAAAGCTTTGTTCTTTAATTATTTTACAAAATCATTTATTTAACAAATAATAAAAGGGAAAAGAGAGGGAGCCTATCAAAATTTTAAATCTTCATAAAAAAATAATTTTTTAAATCGTAAAATGAATAAAATAACAAGATTATGCTAGTGATACACATTTATCTGAGACATATTTTGAGATATCCTGCATGAATTTGCACGAGCGTCTCACGCGTGTGTGTGTATGTGTGTGAAATTTATTTAAGTACGTAAACTACTGTCTACTTTATAAAAAATTGTATGTTTATACTTCTAGATTTTTGGATTCTTATATTCTAGAATCCTTGTATCCTTAAATTGTTTAATTATTAGATTTTTAGAGAAAGTAGATTTAAAAATCTTAGATGCTAAGATAATTTCAAGTGTTTCGCACTTGAATTGTGGAAACCATATTTTGTGCAAAACTTTGAAATTTGACAACTTTTTTTTTTTCATCAACAAGTTAATCGTCTCAAGACTTCTTTCATCTGGTTGACAAAATTCTTTTATAGATATTCTATGAATATCAAATACATTTTATAATCACCACTTGTAAACAGCAGCTTTTAATTTTGTAAAAATGTTAGAAAATCGCACTTTTTATGTGATTTCTCTTAATTTCTCGCAAAAGGAGATTTTCCTACATTTCTGGTATGAAAAATCGAATATTCACAAGCTATCAATAATTTCCATTTTACTATTTTTGAAATAATCGAGATGTGAAATCCAGATTTATATGTTGCAACACATTGATTTATGCACGAAAAACTCGAAAAAATTAACAATAATTAATTAATAATAATTATATTAAAGTATACAGATTCTTCGCGCATAACTTCGCTATCCATCTTTGCACGTACATATAAATCGGACTTCTTAAATAATAATAATAATATAATAATATAATAATAATAATATAATATATAATAATAATATACAGGACTCGCAATTCGCAAAATAACAACGTAATGATGTACAAAAAGTTGCGTCTGATAGATTAGTGCAGATTATGTAAATCTATTTACATAAAATCTTTGGCAAAATCTCATCCATATTTTGGTGAATACACAGGAATGAAACAAAAGTTAATCAGCTGTTTTATTTTCATAAAAACTTTTGAAAAATTTAACAAAAAATAGCATGCATGATATATAACATCTTAATTAATCGATATTTATTGTTAAAAAGATACATGATTCATGAAACATGATATCTAATATAATCATTATTCATTACATTATATTAATAATAATTATATTACTCACATACACATATATATATATATATATATATATATATATATATATATATATGCATATACTAATCATGTTCAGTAATCTGAATTAAGTCGATATATTGTTCAGTACATCAGCAAACGCTTTTCTTCCGTAATTTCTCTTATCTTGAAGGATTATTTTGAAGGAACTTTATATGTAAACAATCTATACAAATTTGGCAGGACATGAAAAATCACATTGCATAAGAAATATGCTTTCGGCGTTTTACAAAGTAATATAAAAAAAGATCATCTAGAAAAAGAGATAATTTGTTGAACACAGATTTGTAGTATATATCGTATTTCATAATTTATTTCTGTATGCATTGAATCGATCTATTGAAAGTGGTAACAATATATAACTACATGTTGTCATTGATATATTTTTCCCAAAAATTTTATCAGATAAATAAAACAGCTAATGACTTGTTCCTCTCTTCTGTATATATATATGTAGCATTATTATCCGCAGTAAAGAATTATATGTCTCACACATGTATATATGTATCGTCCGCGTTTTTCAGTTTGTTTTTCTACAAATAATTCTGATCTCTTTCGGTATATGAGAACGTTCCAGCACCGCTCATGAAATGCACCAAGATCAAGAAGGATATGATCAACGGAAAGTATCCTCAGTTGTGTTTCAACCGACACTGTCGCCCATCATTTCAGTTTCTCCTTCAGGCTTCAGATTTTCCGTATTCGAATCTCCAATCGTTTCTCCGTGTGCATCGACGAACTCCTGTTAATATGTAATAAAGTATATTACAAAACGTAATATAAAAATATATATAAGAAATTATATAAAATAAAATAAAATAAAAAAATATATAAAAAATTAAGAATGTTATAGACTAATCATAGTCTATTATTCGTTTTGACCTAATCTACCTTTTCAAAATTGCTCGAGTGTGATCAATCAATTGGCCTACTGTTTACTGTGTAAGAAGTTCTTTCGTGTATGTCTCTGATGTCTAAGATTCCCAGGCTCTCACTGCAGCCACATTGGATTATAAATAAAGTCAGATTGTGTGTGTATGTTGTGTGATGGTAAACATAAATTATTTTGTTAAATTTTTTTTATATCAGATAGAATAAATCTATAAAATCTACCTCTCTTCACAGAGGTGGAGCAGTTCATGAATTAATTGTCATAGATTTGGATAAATGTCATAAGGCCAACTTTCGCTGGAAATCTAAGACATATACACATTGAATTATACATGCATTTACTAATGAATAAAGCTGAAACGAGAGTGTTTGTGGTATATTTTACTTATTTATACCATCATTGTGAATGGTAAAAAATTTTATGTGATTTTTTTATTTGATTCTGTAATAATCTAGTATTATTTATTGATTATAATATAAAGAAATGGGAGATTAAACTGTCATTTCATAGCAGAATTTAATAAATGGATGATAGAAATATTTTTGCAAATTGTTGGTATTATTGCAAATGTTGTTTGAAAACGCTATATAAAACTTTTTAAAAGTTATATAAAATAACTAAATATCAAAAAAATATATAATTATAAATATTACATAATTCGTAAATTATATAAAGTAGATGTAATATATCAAATATAATTAATTTACTGACAATAAAAGATATCTCTGAAAAGGGTCAATAACATTTCCAGTCATTTCCTTTACTATTAACTTTGATGAAACAGAGTAGTTTTATATTCTATCTATTAAACAAGAAAATAACTTTGAGAATAATTACAAAAACAGTTTCTATACTTTTTATATAAATAATACTTAAAATATACATTATAGTTTCTGTTAATTCATTGAGTAATGAATATAAAAATGCAATTTAATGCAACAAGTATATTTAATGCAAAATAAAATATGATAAAGTTAAAAAATCTTTCTTACATCACGAATGGTATCATCGGTGCAACTGTCTTGATGTGCGACATCATCTGTAAAGACAACATATTGTACATTATTGGACTATTTTATAATGATTTAAATACATTTTCTTTTTAATATGTTTCAAATTTATCAACGAACTATTAAGGGAAAGATAAACTGTGTTTGAGATACCTATCATATTTTTATAAAGTTATTACATAGACATATTGCAATTTTTAAATAATTTTAGGGATAAAATTAAAATAAATGGAGTACTAACCAGTCGCTGTTTGTGTGTGAGTTGTCGTAGTTATCACTTCCGAAAATTCACGGCGCTGTACGTCGGTGTCAAGTGCATGTATTCGCTCTCTACTTCTGCGCAATTCTTTTCGTAATTTTTCTCGCTCTTCTTCTCTCTCCTTTATGATTTCCTGCAATTCACATAAATTTAATAAAATAATGAAAATTTAAATAAGCCAGATAGAAATAAACTCTGTTTATTTAGCAAGTAATGTAACTGTTTATTTTAGTTGTGTTTTCTTGCCATTTTCACAATTAAATGTGTATTCTAGTTTTGGAAGAAAAAAAAAAGATGCAAACACACATAATAAATGCAACCAAAATATAAGAATGTAGATCATAATTCTGCTATAGAACAAAAATAATATGAAAATATTTTATATGTTTATTTTCTACACAGAAAACATATAAACATAAACACACACAAACACTGTCTCAATCTTTTTCAATAAAATAAAATTAAACTATTGCAAGAATTATATTTTATATATACATATATTAAGTGGTAATTTAAGAATAATTAAGATTTTGGGGAAAAAAGTCTTCAATTTTATACATAATATCAAATATTTATAAAAAAAACGATAATAGAGTCACGAGTGTGTGTAAATGATCTTTTTACATAAAAGTTAGATCAAATATTTATAATATAACTTCTCCGTCTTCTTTCTCTTACAAGAAAAATTGTTTAGATCAGAGAAAGAAAATTTGCTTTATAATTGCTTTGTTGTTAGTAGCATCTTTTTAAATGTATTCTGTTTTTATACTTGTATCTATACTGTTATTTACCAAGAGTTGTGACAGTTGGGAGAGCTGGGACGTAAGATAATGACACATCGGATGCATCACCCCCATAATCGATTGTTGAGGATGCGAATGATTTCGTAGTGTAGGACAACCGGTAGCTTCACACGCAGCGGGAGATGATAATGTTGATGCTCCACACGATGCAAATATCGTTTCCGTTTCGCTTACATTTAATGCGGAGTTCAACATCCCCACTAAATGATCAGCTGTAGGCAAAGATAAAATGTTGCTGCAGTGAGTGTAAATTTTTTTTATTCTCCCTCTTTCTCCATATAAATTATTAAATAAACTGCTAATTACATTAGTAATACTATTAGTAATATATGCTGTAATATAAAATTATATATATTTTTGTGCATTTTAATTAAATAAATAAAAATTAGTCAATTTTCAAGTCTTCTTTGAGATTTATCATTTTTTATGTATTTCTGCTTTCGACAATATATATTAATTTAAATTCAAACGTCCTGTTTGGTAAAATATATATTTTTCTTTAAAATATTTATTATTATTTATTTTTTAAAGTATTAAAAGACTTCAAAAAAAAGTTTGCCTCTTAATCATACTTTGGCTAATAGCAGCAAGTATAAGTTCAGCGGGTTCTTTTTCTACAGCAGATGGTTCAGATGCTATATCTGCCACATGCTCGAAATCTTCTTTAGGAATATTTAATATATCTGCCATTAACACGTGCTTCTCAAGCAGAGCCTGTTTGATTATTTCATCCTTACGTCTCAGAGACTCTGAAAAATATCAAGTGTCTATAAATATTTTTTATTATTATTAAATTGTGTCTTGTTTCAATAAAATTGCAGGAGTGCAAATTCTTTAGATTTTATGTTGAAAATTATTAATTGATAAATATATAGATTTGATATACAATATACTCGACACCATAATTATATTAGAGTCTATATAATTGCAATAATTTTTGCAATATTATTCAAATTATGTGTAGTAAAAATTATATGAAATGTCAGCAATACTTAATAATTTTGTTTTAAAAAGAGTTAAAATAATTTAAAATTAAATTAAAAAAGAAGCTTTACCTATTGGTGTAAGGACTGGCTCTGCAATGTGCACTGGTGGTACCTCTACATGAACTTCCAGTGGATCTATTAATGAGAGCTGAGTGCACGTGACCATTCGTAATGGCTCTGCTACACCTATATGTACAAAAAAAAAGTATGAGCCATCTTAAAAATAAATTAGTTATTTTATTATTAATTTATTATTATTATAAACTATTAGAAAAAAAAGGTTTTGTATTATATATATAAACATTTTTTTAATTTATAAGTTAAAGTTTCCGATTCTATATTGTAGATATATTTAATTGAGAAGCATTTTTTATACTATATATCTCGAAATAAATAAATGTAACGTAAAAAACCATTTACAAAAATTTTTACAAAATTTGCATTAAATATAAATGTAAGACTATTTCTTCAGTTCCTGAATTAATGTTTGCAGTTGCCAACTGTGATAAGCTGTCCAACTTTTATTGGATAATCAACATTTTTAGATATTACAGTAATGTTTTACTCAAAGTACAACCTGTGATTGGCGACTCAACAGTCGATTGCTGTTGCATCCGTTGTTGCGTTTGTTCAGTCGTGGGAGTTTCCGTAGTTGTGGTGGTTTCCGGAGTAGTCTCCTCGTCTTGCTCCTGCATACCGGCAGCAGCGTTTTGTCCAAGCTCCCTCGATTCTCTATTCTGTGATTGAGCCTTCTCGATTACGCTGTCTGCTTCCGAAGGCGATCCGTCCTCCATCGTATTTGTCGGTTCCTCCGGGAGCATAGTAGGCGGCGTTGGTCTTCTACCCTGGCGATCGCGCGCCTTATAAGCTTCCACGGCCTCGGAGATGTGCTTGCACCACAGTTTGCGCTCCGCGGAAGACGGCGCCACCAGATTGTACATCTGCGCGCCGTTCTGGGAAGTATTGACCAGGTAGAGCGAGTCCTTCTCGGCGGCGTTGTGTCGTACGAGTACGGTGGACAGCTTGACGATCGGACTGAGCACGGAATTGCCCGCCTGATTGGTCGTGTTGATAAACTTAAGCAGATACTTGTCGTCCTGTCGATGCAGGAAGAAGATCGTATCGTCCAGCAATACCACATGCAGATCCACTGGCTTTGGTACCGAGCGATTCTGCATCGATCGATTCGGTTCGGCCCGCCGCCACTGCAACGGTCCCTCGTAGATCAGCTTACGCTTTGTGATGTCGAGGTGCTTGAACTCCTGCACGGTCGGGTGATCGAATTTGTCGAAGGCCGATCGATCGATCGTACGTTGGATCTCCTGGAGTCGCTGATGGTCCTCAGCCTCCCTCACTGCCTGGTTAACACGACTTAATATCTCTTTGCTGCGCTCGAGACTACGTAACACGGCCGCCTTCTCTCTCTCATCACTGTCCGGAGTGTATTTGGCGAGGTTCTCGAATAGCAGCGGGTACTTGGTGAGTCGCAGCATACCGGTAGGTATATAATCCTTCAACTGAAGTCGGCGACACAGCGGATTCGCTTCGACCTCGTTCAGGAAAGCGTTCAGCTTGGAATCCTTACGTCGACGGTCGCGCAGAGCGTCCAGAGCAACTTGTTGCTTGGCACAGTAGGCCGACGCGGTCCTCTCGAATGCCTCGCCGGCCTCGCCGTCGAACATTTCTAGCAGAAGTTCGCCCACGTTGCCCACACATGGGTTTTCCTTCTTCTTTCGCTTCATCGACTGATTGAAACGCGAATGGATCATCAGCATCTCGTCCAGATTAGAGAATAGCAGCTGAATCTGATCCAACGGCAGCACTTGGGACTCCAATAAAGGTTTGTGGAAGACGTGCGAGAGCACTTTCAACGCGCGAACGTGAGAGCGTTCGGTGTGAAATAATTCTGGGAAGAGATTTTATATATTTTTTTTTTATTAATGTGGCTTCTCATATCGATTTTAAGAATAAGATTATTATTTATTTACCATTAATAACATCCTGTCTCTTTTTCTCGGAATTGCTAAGCTGTGCAAGAACGTCCTCGGTGACAGCCTGACTCCAATCTGGCGGATCGGCTTCGACGTCAACATCACTGTCCCACGAGGTTGAAGCGCTTGCCGCCGATGTGGTGGGATGTACCTGTTCCAGGCTGGTACTGGGACTATCCAGACTCCTGGTCGACAGGCTGCTGTTTGACGAACTGCCGGCCGAATTCCCAGGGAAGATTCCGGAAGGCTCGCAATCGCTGGAACCGACTCTATAGTCAATCGTTAGCAATTTATGCATTTTTCTATCAACTAATTGTAACAGTTTAGTATCTTTCGACGTAGTTCGCACTATCATATCGATTTTACCAGTAGGATATACTTGACATTTGTGAAAGAAGCCATAAAGAACCTCTGATGTCGCTAGATCTTAAAAATTAAATTCTCTTTTTTCTAGTTCTTGGCTTTTCGAGAAACTTGTTTTAAGAGTTTCATATATATGGACGTTAAAAAATACAATAAATTCAGAAATTTTTTCCGTCATAATATATTTAAAATTTGTTTCTTATTTCTTATATCAAATATTACAAATTAATTCACATTTTTTTGGCTAACTTGTAATTTTATTTTTATATAATCTTTGATATATATATATAGAAAATATAAGAAAATTTTGATATTCTTCTCAACAGAAATAACACTTTTATTATCATCTTTTTTTTTACTTAGAAAAGAAAAAAAAACAGAAATAATAAAGAACTTTTAATTTAATTAATAAATAATTTTTTACTTCATTAGAAACAACTGCTATGTTTTTTTCTAAACTAGGGTGTGTATCAAATCAAATCTTGTAAAAAAAAAAGGCTTAAAAATTCCCTGAGCCTCCAGATATTTTCGTTCAAAATTTGAGATAAAAATATTAAAAAATTTTTTTTATATTTAATTGTCTTTAAAATAAATTTTTTTATCGCATGCATTTTCTAATATTTTTACTCATACAAAGGAAAAAACAGCCAAGTTTTAGGCTAGATTTGTAAATGTTCTGGAAAAAAAAGAAAGAAAAAATTAAATAATTTTTGTAAGATAAGCAATTTTTATTTGCATAGAATTTTAATTTTTTTTTATCATTAAAAATTACAAAAATTCTGTACTGCATATTCAATATTTTTGTTAAAACATCAAGTATATTTTAAACACATAATTTTCTTAGCTGGCTGATTGTTTAGAATATTGAATGACAGCAAAATTATCAAAGAATTTTTGAAAAAAATTTCTGAATCCTAATAAAATCCCATGAGGTTTCCTTGATTTTCCAGACACAAAAGAAATCCCTGAGAATTCCAAAAAATTGTTTTTCCCCGCGCAATGAGTATTGGAAAAAAATAAAGTACCTTTCGGACCTCGTACGTCGCTCATTAAGACAGCGCAGATGATCGCGCGCAGCGATGGTAGTGGTGGCAGCGTCGTCACTCGGGGAAATAAGTATTTCGGCAATGCTTTCG
Source organism: Anoplolepis gracilipes (assembly GCF_047496725.1). Taxonomy (NCBI): domain Eukaryota; kingdom Metazoa; phylum Arthropoda; class Insecta; order Hymenoptera; family Formicidae; genus Anoplolepis; species Anoplolepis gracilipes. The sequence continues at coordinate 6,489,218 of NC_132985.1, forward strand.
TCAGCGTCCGAATAACTCTTGAGGGTGGCGGCGGCATCAGCTGACCGATCCGAACGTGGGGTTGCCGCCGCCGCCACCGGCTCGGGATCGTCGGGGCTCTCGTTATCGTGAGAGACAAGACGAGGGCGGACGCGTCGCGAACTGTGTTGCCTCATTTTTTTTTATACTCCCTTTTAGTCCTCCGAGGGCTTCATCGACACGTCACGAAACACGAAGAGTGTTCACACGTTTTGCCCGTGCAATTATGCATTCAGCATAAATATTCGCGATTTATACGCTACTATAATATTTTAGATTAAATTTCACACATTCATGAAATAATACCGTTTTTAGATGAGATATTTAAAATACTTAGATTAATGGATTGATAATAAAACAGCAAGATTTGAAAGGTCACTGGTTCAATATTGAAGACTCTATAACAGTGCAGTGACATTTTCAATCTAAATTGTCTGTGAGGTAACGTTCCCAATAAAAAGAGACCTTTAAAAGAAATACAAAATGTGCAGGGAATAGTCACGAGTTGTATATCTTTCTTTTTAATACATTTGATAGAAATTTTTTCATAAAAAATGTTAACAGAACCTAACATTGAGAGAATAATAATTAATTTTTAATAAATGTCATAGAATTTTTTAAAGAACTTTTTTGATATATAATAAATATTACTCTTATTAATATTTTAAATATTTATTTTAATATATAATGTGTGTCTTATTATTTAAACAATTTTCTGCTTACATAAAAAAATCAATTATAAAAAGGTTTTAAAGCTTTATAAAGAAGCTATTTATATTAATAACTATTAATTTTTATATGTTTATTTTTAAAATAAACTAATTAAATTAAAGGCTCTTGATATTATTGAATAATAAAATTGAAACAATTAGGCAATAAAAAACGTGAAATAATTTCAAACGATAATTCAATTAATTATTTATTCATGATCCATACGTTTCGGACGACTCCTTTCGGGGCTATTTCAGTGATTTAAAGATAAAACAATTATATAAGATAATATAAAATTAAAAATAATACAAGAACTGATAATAAAATTACTATATATACATTTTCATCAAGATATTCATTATGTAACTTATCTCAGCCGATCCTCACATGACTAATGCAAGAAGCCTCCTAAACGGTACAAGACATGAGGAGAGCTGCACTAATGAAAATAAAGGGTATTTTCAAACTGTCAAGAGTAAAATTTTAAATAAATTTTCGATAAACTAAGGGCAACTTACTCAGACCGGGAAGAACAGCAAAGACAAGACAACCAATATAGAAATGATAGAATATAACGAATATTTCGAATAAACGTTCAATGTCAAAAAAACATAAACGACAAAATAATGGATTCCAATATACAAAAAAAATGTATTAAAACAATGTCATATCAAATCTTCGAAACGTGGATCATGAATAATTAATTGAATTATCGTTTGAAATTACTTCACGCTCTATATCCACGTCGGTTCTTTATTGCCTAATTGTTTTAATTTTGTCTTATTTTTGTCCCATGTTATTTATCTTGATTATAAAGAAAAGATTGTAACAAACTAAAGAAGAAAATCGATTTTATTCAATAATTAAAGAATTTATCAATTATTTAATAAAATTATTCTTTTGCATTAATATAGATAATTTCATTAATATCTTGTAAAATCATTAGCTTTCAAATTTTAATAAATTTCTTTTTTATTATTATATGTATGAATCACCAGAAAAGTTATAAATTTATGGTTACTGGAAGGCGAGACAGATGAAATCATGAATGGAATAAATATTAATAATAAATATTAAATAATATATTATAATAATAATGTATTAAATATAAAATTAATATATATATATATATATATATATATATATATATATTAATATTAAGTAATATATTATTCTCATTCATTCTTACTTTATGGATAAAATATTAATATTGATAATATTAGACTTTTCACTTGATTCTGCAACGTTAAATCTTTTTAATATGTTTATCGAATGTTTCTAATGATGAATCAATAACAAAAGAATCTCAAATTAAAAAGCAAAATATTCATGTTTATCACAAATTTTAATTGATCAGTAATTTCAGTTTAATTTAATCCTAGTCTTCGTTTAATCCAGTTTCATTTTAGTCTGCTCTAGTCCAGTTCTCTCTATTTTCGAAGTTTATTAGAACTTTCTGTCATTTTATGACACACCAAAGTGTTATAAAAGTTGTTGTGTTTTTTTAGCGTCAAAATAGTCAAAACAACGTCATTAAATCGTGCCGCGAAGGAGTTATCAAAATTGTGCCTCCATAAATGATAAGAAAGTTTTTAAATAAGCATATATTTATGCAAGATATGCAAATTTCTAGGCGGAAGCTAAAGGCACTCAATAATACATATATAAAGAAAGAATCTCTCTCTCTCTCTCTCTCTCTCTCCCTCTCTCTCTCTCTCTCTCTTTTTTAAGCAAGCGCATTTTGCACTAGTGTGTCTAAAAAATCCATGGCCAAAGAATTGCGTTTAGTAAAAGACACGCTGTACAATCGTATTGATTCGAGGGTATCGATCGCTTCGGAAATAAAAGCCAAGACATATCCGTGCTCTGACATCATTCCATTTACCAGCGTGCACCCATATTAGAGGAACCTGATAAAAACGGATCTTTTTTTTTCCCGTTCATACAATCTCTTATCGATTCTTTAAAATAGGACTAAAATAAAGCGAGAGAGCTCTCTCGTAAAAGTCTTCAGCCTACGAGTATAATCGCACAGCATGAAATTTTAGATTTTTTTTTATTGTCAATTAACATGATGTGTTTTATTTTCTTAAATAAAAATTGCGTTTATTTATCCATATAAATCTATATAATTCATTATATTTATCTTCTATGATTACGGAAAGAGAGAGAGAGAGAGAGAGAGACAGATACAAAGGTCTCTTTAATTTTCTTCATTCAATCGTGATTTATATAACCTTGATTATTATATAATAAAAACAATTTTTTTTTAAATCTAAATTCCTCGTTTTTCTTTTTCAAGATGCGATGCATTTTGAGCTTAATGTGGAAAATGTGGAATAAAATTTCAATTCTTGTGTCATAAGTGTGATCTCACTTTAATTAAAAAAATAAAATAAAATAAAATAAAATAAAATAAAAACGTTTCATATAATTCAAATTTTTTAACCACACGCTTAATCTACGTGCACAATAATTTTATAAAGGCAACTAAGTACATAATAATTAAGTACAAAATAAAATAAGTTTCATATTTTTCATAGAATTAATCCAACAGAAAATATTAATCATTTTTTATATAATATTTCTGATATGTATTTCAAGAGGGAAATAATATAAAAATAAAATAAATTATATATTTTTTAAATGTGATAAAAAAATAATATCTAGTGTACGTAGCGTTTCTTTTCCTTCTTTTTTTAAATCGTCTTGAGATGTTCAAAATGTGAAAGCAAACACCGTGCAACAAGTACCGATAGACTTGTCATTCACCAAACGAAATTACGAGCATTATTATATACACGAGTTCTCTGGCCGCAGTATAAATAACCGCGTGTATCATACAGCCTTTTGCAATTTTGTCATGAGTTTCGAAATACGCTATTTATTAGTGTAATATTAATCCTCCCATATCGATTACTAATACTTGGAAAATGATAATCGTGCATATCTTTCGAATTTAAATATTTAGCCGGACGTGCCTCAAATTACTTCCTTAATTGACTTTCAGAGATAAAAATGAAAAGCTCTACAGTGTTTTAGTCGCGATGTTCGATTTAAAAATATTCTCGCGCTGATCAAATCAGAATTAATTTGGAATAAAGTAACAAATTTTGTCTCGATAAAAAAAAAAAGTTTTAGAAAAGATAAGAAAAATAGTTTTTAACGACAGAAATTTTTTTAGGATTTTTAAAATAAATTGTTATTAGTAATTTTTTTTAAAGCTGAGACATGTGCTTATTTTGAAATAAAAAAAAAAAAAAAAAAAAAAAAAAAATCAAACAAAAGATGGAAATACTCTTCAATGACGTCTGCGAAAATTTATTATTTCTATATTAATAACGATTATAAATTAGCAACGAGAGCTTCTCGATCAATTATTTACTCAACATTTACTTTCCATTGCAAAATTCTAAATTTCAGCAAGCATATATACAGAGTGAGTCATTGCAAACAGAACACTTGCATATCTCTCTTAGGTCTAAAGATACGACAAGATGTATAAGGCATAACTGAAATGGAAGATTCTAAGCTTTTTTAATAAACATTCTAACACACATGTACAAGCTGAATGTATATAAAATAATTTTATACCTTAAATAGATCTCTGTCCCCCCTCCCTTCTTGTATAATTTTAAATTTCTGTGTTATTTTCGTATTTATAATTTGGGTGATATAATTACAGCTTAATCATGTCAAATGATATGTGTACATCAGCTGTAATGTAAAAAGTGCAAGGAATAAAAATCCGTGAAATTCTAAAAGAAACATTGATTATTGAGAAAAAAAATAGCCATCACGTTTATATTCTTCCTAAATTAAAAGATATTTAAAATATTTTTAAGGAGATTTAACTAGTGTTAGTTGTCTATAAAAAAAAATCCAAGAGAAATTTTCAATTAGTAAGCTTTTTAAGACTGAAAATCTTTAATAATCAAATCGTGTTGTCATTAAACAATCATATCGCTTTAAATCTTCCCGGAATCTGCGATCATAGTTTCCTTTAATTTTATTAATCCACAAATCTTCCCAAAGGGCGCACAGTTTTTTTTTTTTTTTTTAATTAAAAAACGAACAGAAGGAACGGCGTTGATTCATATTGACTCGGAAATTGAGTCAGCAGGAGCCACTGGATGCGAATCGAAAACTGCATGAGAATTGAAATCGGTAAATTTAGAACGACTTTTACCGTCGGCAATAATTAAGAAAGAGATTACAAAAGCGAGGCGCACAAAAGCAGAGAGTCTCCGGACGAGAAGTGCTTTGGACGTAAGACGTCGGGTCGAATTTTCTGGCTTGCCAAACGGAAAAAGCGGCCGTTTCAAAAGCGTTCCGAAAGCGTGGGTGTTTCGTGCGCTGTCGAAGCTACGCAATAGCCATCCGCGGAATTGAACGTCACACTGAAGGCCTTCCGAACGAAAGCTCTGTATACACCTTCGTACGACAAGAAACGAGTCTGCGCTCTCTGCACGTGTTCATTATGGAAAACTGATGGGGGAGGTGGGGCGGGGAAGGGGGGAGGGGGGGGGAGGGCCGACGCTGCCAAAAATTCGTCCATCTGCGTTTCGTACGACTTTAGCTTTCACGCGGAGCTTTCAAGCCTAGGTCTAATCACTCCCCGGTTCAACAGCTCCATTTTTAACAGCTCGGTCCAATTCATCGTCGAACTCGAATTTCACCACGACTTGCTTCCCCGATCGATAATATGATAGTGCGAACATTTTACGCGCTTTTTACACGCGTGACGAGTTGCACTGAAAACAGTTTCGAATTTTTTTTTTTTTTTTAGCCGTTGCATACTTTTCGCACTTGGAATTTTAAATAAACACATTCAGAGAGAAAAAGAGTAAAAGGAAAAAAATAATTTGATCTATTTAACTGTACATCGATACTGTCTAGTTTGTCGATAAACAAGACACTTGTCATTTGTCAGCTGTAAAATTGTTTGTTACGACACACCTCGTATTTCTATCATGACAGTAAAAATTAATATTATTATGATTTATAATATTATCTTGATTTTTCAAAATGGTCTATAATAATACAGTTTTGTGCATTAAAAACTTGTAGCCTTTTGCCACAATTAATTATCACACAAGGAACTTAGTGTATCTTAATCGATGCATAATCAAATAAATGCATATCACTGTCATATATTCAACATTATATTTTCGGAAATTATGTAATCAATGAAAAATGATATAATCAATAAAAAAAGATTCTATATTTTTCACTCTTTATGTTTTTTTTTTTGCAAAAATTCTGAACTGTAGCACTTCATCGATTATATCATTTACTTGATACCATTATATTTTTAAGTCTGAATAAATATAAAAGTTTGTTAAAATATGAAAAACTTATATGTAACTCCGTTAAAAAAAAAGAATAAATATTATTATAAATAATATTTCTCTCCTTTCAGAAAAATTGTAAAACGTATAAAAAAAATGTATTTATATCACTTTATATGTAAATGTCACATAAATACGTATATTGCTTAATGTTTCACATTTTACTGTGAATAATGTGTAGCGAGAAATGCTTTTTATGGAATATACCTCATGGTATTTGCTACAAATTAAATAAACGACGTTAATTAGGTTAATTGATCTTAAATTATAAATCAAATGAGACATCAATTTAATAAATTAGTTCAGTTAATGCAATAAATAATGGAATTTAACTACGTCGTAATTATCTTAATTTGATCATTTGTAAGAGATGTATTTGTGAAACGTATCAATTTTTTTTTTAAAACGCGGTATACGAGAGATTTTGAGAGATTAAAATTCTTGCTTCCTCACCATAGCCATAACAAAACTTATAGCATTCGAAATATTGAACCAGTTCTTTTCTACAGATCGAAATTAATTAATTTCGTTGTGTGTCAGCCTTTTCCCTTCCCACTTATGTTGGATAATTTTTAATAGATTGAAAAAGTATATGCAAGAAATTCTATTTAGCTCGATAAGATATTATATAAATACCTATTTTATATCAAGCACAAGTTATAAAAAAAGCTAATTTCTTGCAAAAACAAAGTCCTATTTTTCGTTTCTCATTTTAATTTAAAGATAAACAGTAAATATAGGAAAATGCAATAGCATTGTCTTAATCATTACATCTTAGTATCGCATGATTTTTTAAGCTCTATTTATAATCAAACGCTCGAGAACAGTTGTGTTCATATATATAACACTATAAATATTTATTATAAAAAATACTCACTTTGTTTTCGAGAGATTCGGATCGCTAGTCTTCCTCTTTTCTCTTAGTTGCCGCTGCAAGTGAAAAAAATATGCAAATTTTAATTATAAGTTTACTCAAGTTATATATAATTATAGCAGTTTCACTTCTAAACATGTACTAGCGCATAATATTCGTGTTTAATACATTTTTCGCGATAAATTTCTCTCGGAGTATCGAAGGAATATTTTACAATTTACAATCTCTTAATTTCAGTAATTAAGACAAAATAATAAAATAAGAGACTACAAAATATTTTTCGTTTCACAATAAAAAATATTTTAAAAGTTTATATTTTAATATTAATATTTTAAAAGCTTATATAATAATATTCGTTTATTACAGAAAAAATTGAACATGTGTGCCTCTATGTAATAAAATTAGTAAGAGAGATAGTGTCCAAATTTAGGACACACGCGTTATTTTATCGGGTTTCTACCCGTCAATGGATAGTAAAAATTACTAAGATAATTTTTTTAAACAAAAAATTCTAACATGATAAAATCGAGATATGCAGACATATTTGTATGGTATGTAAAAATAGATTGTTAAATATATTATATGTCTGATTTAAATAAAATTCTTTGCATTATATACGGTTTTTGATGAATTAAAAGTGTAATAAAAATTCAATATTTTTGAATTGTAGTATTATATAATAATTGAATTAGCTTTAATAAATAATGTACTTTTAGTTACCTTATGGTGTATCCGCTCCTTGTAACTTTCAGACCTGTTGATGTTTGACGTCTTTGGCTTACTGGAAATATTTTGCTGGACCCTAAGTAATCGTAATTAACAAAGCGTAAATCTTTTTACTGTCCACGACGCAAACAAATCGGACACATAAAGTAATGAATATTCATTATCAATATACTCGCGATATTGTTACGTAAATAAATAATGATCTGAAAAGTAAACAATTTTTGAGAACATTACGTACTAAGGGAAATTCAAATAGAAGAAAAATTCTAATTAAATTTAGAATCTAAAAATGCAGAAATTCATAAATTCTAATGGTTCAGTCGCAATTCAATGCTTCGTGAGATTATGTGGACAGAATATAAAAAACAAAACACATACATATATACAGCATATGATACAAAGAGTGCCCGGAAAGTAATATGTATATACATTTTCTAAGCTTCTTAAATTTATGAATAATTTCTGTCATCTGATAAAAGTATAAAATCATCGAATAAAAGTATAATTTTCGCACACACCTTGAACATAATGATGGATAATATCAGAATAAGAATAGAATAATTTGTCTGATCCGCCGCAATCAAGCTGCAGAGTGATATTACAAAGACTCGCGTATTTTATGAAACTTCATATGAAAAAATAAATGATTTAAAACTATGACATGTACTCAATCTATTTAACAATATTCAGGATAAAATAATAAATAAGAAATAATTATATATTATAAATGAGAAATGATTTTAGTAACAAATAATCTCTTCTTTTAAACTTTTCTTTATCCGATTCTGAAATATATTCTTTTTCTCAACTATCTGTTTAATATGATTTAATATCTAATCAATATTAATTATTGAGATATTAAAAAAATAACTATTAAGAAAATATTAATTTAATTAAAAAATAAATAGTTAAAAATTCGTAAATAAATCACATAATTTACAATATTTAAATAAAATTTTCAGACATGATAAAAATAAATCCTTGTATTACTTTCTAGGCACGCCTTGTAAATTCGATAAAAATATCTATATTTTTGAGTCAATAGATCTACGAAAGTTAGTTTATAAAATTGGAACAAATAAAATATATAAAAACATAATCAATTTAAAAATCTAAAGACATTATATACATTAATTAAAACAAACGATTGTACAATGATTAATTATTAAACTTGGGAAAATAAATAAATATATATTAATATGTTTTGTAAAGCAATATTTTTGTGCAAAATTAGCAATATGAATAGAAAAATAAATAAACAGACAAATATGTCACTATCTATTATAGATACATACATCTCGGAAATATCTTCTCGTGATGAAGGATTGTCCATGTTTTCGGTATCGTTAGCTCCTAAACCAGAAATTCGTGCCCTTTCGCAACTGCTGCGAGCATTTCCGGCTATGCTTGAGCGCTGTTCTCCTAGAATTACAAATTACAACGCAGAGTTGAAATTGAGATTGTAAACAAAAATATTATAATATAGATACACAGTTTTTAATTAAACGTTATTGCTCAATTTGTTTATTATAATTGCATGTTATTATATAATAATCTTGAAAATTTCTCTTAATTCTAACGTATGTGTGTATGAGATTATCAATTAACTTATTATTGCCGGCAGTATCTTATATCGTATCTACAGGAATATTTCACGTACAAATTATTTAATTAAAGTCACACATACACTATATATTGTTTTATACACATATTTTTTCCACTAGTTGAATTTTTTTGTATATTTCTAGTTAATGTGTAATTCTTTTTTTCGTATGTCAATAAATTTAATAATTAAAATTTACAACTTTATTAAACGCATTATTGTACTTTATCTCTTAACATTATTACACTTATTATTACTTGTTATACATTCTTTTGTACAATTTTCTCATTCTTCGTAGTTATAAATTTTTCTTATATATAACAAATAAAAATGTGTGTGTGTGAAAGAAAAATACAAGCACTATTTACTGTTTGCCAAAGTTATTTGACAAATCATATGATGGCAGGAAGCAGAAAAAGAAACAGAAGACAACAGAAAGACAAACGCGCGAGCAAAGATCTGGTGGAAGACTGATTTGTTCAAAGCTCGGTTATTCCGCGAGATAATACACTGATATTATTGACAGCGATATATTAACAAGGTCATATTATCCAATAAAGAACGCATTCAATTTGACATTTTTCTCATGTTTAATTACTTAGGTATAATTATGATAGTTCTGCTTATTAATTTTGAAAGTGTTGTAAAAATAATATTTTATAAGAATAATTATTATTTAAAATTAAAATTATTATTTCTTATTTATAAAAATAATTATTATTATCAAGAGACGCAGTAACCTCTCGCGTTTAAATATATATAATAACGCTCCCACGGAAGGAATACGAACAGTTATTACTGACTATAAAATTGATAATGATCATAATTTTGATGAGATGGAAATTTCAGACACTAAATGCATCTATAAAAGATTAATTTCGAAAATGATACATATTAAAAGACAACAAACGATGTCAATTTATAAACTGACACAACGGATTTAATCTTATGTATACAGAGATAGTAAATAAGTTTTCAAAACTGATTGTAAATGTCAAACTCGAGAATAAAAACGATCATATATTTATGTATATCACCTTCAAATGTCAGTTGTCAAATGATTCTACTAACTAATCTCATATACTAAGAACTTGTGCAACTCTTCGTTTAATTTCCTGATGCTAATATAATTAATTAATTATATATAAGGTACATTTTTCTTTCACTAACTTAGCAATTATCTTTGTTATGCGTTCTTTTTGATTAAAAGATTAATCTTTTAATTCTAGGACTTTTACTTTGACATATAAATCTGAATTATTTGCATAATAAACTTTTTGATAAACTTGTGATAAACGCATTGCAATGATAAATAAATATTCATCATACTATCTTTTTTTAAATTGGACGACCTAACAGATTTTAATTTAACTTACGACATTAATTTTGATTGATTATTTGTGACTTCTTATTAACTTTATCTAGTTCTTATCTTCATATTACCGTTATGTTTATTAATGTTTATTTATTCATATAGTTTTAATTACTGACATTCATTTTAATAATTAATTAACTTTATGACTAACTAGTTTTTATTTATTTGTACTGCACTTGAAAATGGTTCAAACAAAGGACCGAAATTATTGCGTTGATTTTGTAATTACTTGATTTATTTTAATATAAACTCATGCGCTTTAATTATCGCGCTGGCTTTAATTTGCTCTTTTTTTATTGTACTTCCTTTATTATTCGGAATATTAATTCTAAAAAAATGTTTATATGATTATTAATAATAATAAAATTCTCCATGACAGTAATGTTACTGCATATTTATTATAAAAATAAATATATAAAAAAGAATTTAAAGGAATAAAAGGTTTTTTCGATCCTAATTTAAGAATAACTATTTTTTTTTAAATAAAGTAATTTTAAAAAAGAAGTTGTACTAAAAAAAAATAGTTAAATTTTTGCATGCATTAATACCACGATAAAAACAATTGATTAACTTCTATATATTGTAGATATATATTTTAAAATGTAAAAGCTAGAAATTTATATTTAGTTGAATAAATATAAACATTATAGATGCTGCACTTTATTTATATTTTATTTATTACATTTTTGTTGTTTTAATTGTATAAGATTGCATTTAAAGTTTCAGTAAAAAAAATATTTGTTAAATTTTATCTATTCTAGTTTTAATTAAGAAATTTCATTTTATTATTTGTTTAAAACAAAAGTAAGAAAAAACAAGAAAAAGATAATGAGTGAAAGAGAAAAGAAAAAGACTCACCATTTTCTCCATCCGTTAGTGTACCAGAATCGTCTTCATTTCTTTTGATTTTATCTACTGTAAAATAAAACAAAGTAATAGATTTTTTTCAATAAAAATAAAGATAACGCAATACAAGCCAAAATTTTGATATTAGTGTGCAAATATCTTTTTATTAAAACCTTATTATTTTAAATTTTTTATATAGAATACTTTGAAATCGAAATTTTCCAATGTTATTGTGATAAGTTTTAGCTATTATTTTCACAAAAGAAGGAAACAGTTTACGAATGTAAAAATGCAAAACATAAATAATTTCAATTTTTAGAAAATGTGAAAAATGTTTGACTAAAAAAAATTTGATTTTAAGAATATTTTTTTTCCTATTAAACAATTATATGTATTAGCATTAGAAGAGAGAGGCTAGAATTAATGGTCGAGATATTCCAAGAAAAATAATTTTTTCTTATTTTAATAGATTATTTATTTGCACACGAATTTATTAGCATTTTGGCACATATTGTTTTTATTCACATTAATTTTTAATTAACGAGCTATAAATTTTATTGTTTTATATAATCTAAAACTGCACGTGACTCTAGTTTTGAAGTTTAACTTTGTTATGTGAGAAGTTCAATGTATAAAACAATATTTATTTTTAGCAAAAAATACATGCGCGCGCATACATGGCAAAAAGCCATATTGCAATAACTAATAATCAAAAATATATATATATATATAAAAATTAAGCATTTACACACGTGAAATAGTATGGTGTTTATATATATATATATATATATATAATCAAAAGTTTAAAATATTCGATAAATCTATTGTTTTTGTCTGCCGATAATTAATATTTATTGTAAATGGATCCGATTTAAATAAAAATGGAAAACTGATCTTACAATGTAATATATGGTTCTGAGAATGATGGTGATGATGGGATGGGGGTTTCCTCTCCGGTCGAATCTTCTCCATCAGTTTACTGATTCTGTCATTGGCTCTTTCTTTTCGTACCAAAGGACCCGGGCAATTTTCCTCTACTACGCGAACACATTGTCGATGTACGCTGAGAGAACAATCTGTCAATCAATTAATGAACAATTATTATATATATTGTATATGTAATATCATTATATTATGTATATAAAGAAAACTATATCAAATATATCGAATTATATAAGTTTCAAAAGGAGAAAGAAGTTAATTTCATTATGTCGTAATAATAAAGCAAAAGTATCAAAAAAAGAAAGACTAAAGTAATATTTGATTTTAAAATTTTGTACCATAAACTTTTTTTCGATAAAAAGAAATCAATATTAATTTTTATATAAATAATAAAGAAAAATAAAGAAAGTAAATTTGTGAGAGAATTGGTCTCGTGTACATTGAATATAATCTTTTAAGTATTATTTTAAAATTTACAATTTTGTTCATCTTTTATTTTTATAAATTATTAATTAATTTAAAAATCTATTCTTTATTAACAAAAAAGAAGAGATCAATAATCTTAATAATTTTAAGTAATTCAAAATGAAAGATTTTTAAAAACAAATTTTCAATAACAAACTTTGCTTGAATAACTAGCATTTCTCTTATATCGTTAATCATAATACTGTATACCGAGTATGTTTTCTATAATGATTTCAAAATCAGTAATTTATGAAATAAATAATGAATAATTCATAATATAAATAAATGTAAATAACAATTGCATTCCTTTACTATTACAGGAGGAACATATATTTGATTCATAAAAAATGCTAGAGAAAAATCTATTTTTCGGAGTTTTGTAAATATATCATTATAAATTTTACGTACCACTACACAAATATCCTTGAGGACCGATACCACCAATGATAAGTTGACAATGATTGCAGTAAGTTATCGTGAAGTATTGATGTGCCACAAAATGATGTCCTCTGATCGTCATTTTACGCGTTTTTCCAGTAAGCAGCCGTGCTTTAATGTTGGATTTGTCTTTCGCGACGAAAGTAGGCACCCGATCGGACCACACCGGTCGCAATTGAAATATCTTTATCAATATCGTAGCCAGACCAGCTGCCGTCGTGAATAGCCGCAAATCCACTTGTTCCTTCTCTATATCTTCTCTGAAATTTTGCATAATTTTTCCGCATATTATTATTTGACGCAATAATGTACATTTTACAAAAATTAATAAAATATATATCTTAAGATATTTAGTTTTTTTTTTTATTTATTACTCATCACTCAGTTTCTATTGCACGTCAATTAAAATCTAAGCACCAAACAAACAATTGTAAATCTTGATTTTCAAATTTAAATATTGATTAAACATTTGTTTTGATTGTAAAATATTCTCTCTCACTCATCAAATATGATATTATAGTTTATATAATATATTACACTATATTCTGCTTTTTATAAACATATAAAACACCTTTAATTTAATATTGTGTCTCATTAAAAAAAATCGTTAAAATTCTAGGCAAAATAATCTTACAAATAAGGTTCCATCTTTGGCAGCAAATATGTCTCAATAATTTTTGTTTCACGTGCTTTGTCAGATATGCTCTCATCGAGTGAAATATCGGTCGGACCAAAGATCGTGGCCAATCCTGCAGTTCTTTTTTGCTGGAAATGTGTCAATTGTTCGTTCAATTCTTCCTTCGCTCTATTACGTGCCTTCCAAAATATCTGTAAAAAAATATTAAAATTTTGTCATTAAATTTATTGTGTTTGTTAAACTTAAAAGAAAAAATTGTCAATACTTAGAGTTTAAACTCTATTGTGCAAAATAAAAAGCGAGTTTTAAGAAAAAACGATTCTACTTTTGTAGGACAAATTATTTAGATTTTCATGTATGTTTTTGAGATGAATAAATTGTGTTGAAGTTTTCTGACATTTTTCACAACAAATAAAATTAGTTTACTCAATACTTTAACATACCTTTCTAAGAATTTCTTCTTTATCAAATTCTTTCAAGAGAACATCATCTATTTCATTCGCAACATTTTCATCTACATTATGCAGACGTAATGGCTAAAATAAAAAGTATTATTTATTACATCAAAATCAACATTTAAGTACAAATATCAAAAATAATAAGAATTTGAATTTTGTTTAATAAGATAAAGGATCCTTAGAATACACATTTAGATTGTAAAATTGTTTTATAAACAAGGTAATTAAAATATATACAAACTCTAATTACATATTACAAAAGATTATTACAATCATAAATATAAAGAACGTAAAATAAAAAAATATGTGTAAAAAGAGAATTACAAATAATTCTAAGATTTTTTTTTTATTATTTATCAAATGAAAGACTTACCGCACCAGGTACTAGAAAACTAGAATGAATCTCGTATGCCCATTTTCTCATTTCTTTGGCATTTCCCTCCTTGTATAAATCCGTTATCAAATAAAATAACTGCAAAAATATATTAATAAATGTTTTATAATTTACATTTTTACATATAATTTTATACACAATTGCGTGTTATATCTTTAGGTATAATAAATAATCAATAATTATACGTACCAGGCTAGAAGGATCGCTATTAGATAAAACGTAATTAATAAATACAGAAAGATGTGCATGATGTCCCCACAGCCTGGATAAAGATTGGAACGGTCCGTGATCTTCTAACTGACCCTGAAAATATTAAAAAGTCAACATCTGAAGTTCTTGTTGGAAAGTATTTCATACACAAATTTTTAAATAATATCTTACAATTTCTTGGTCGCTAACATCATCTTCTTCCATTGACATAATTGGCTGTTGGAACGCTGGCAATCCAGGAATGATATCAGTTGCAAGTGCCTATTACAAAAAAGTTCTTTTACAAAGAAATACATAAAACAGCAAAAAATAATATTTACATAATAATTATTATTTTATATTGTTATATATAGATTAAAATTTATTTTACTTATTGAAAGTAAAATAAAAAAATTAATACCTTTTTATTTAAAATTCTCAAGTCTACCATACTCTTGTAAAAAATTATCAATTAAAACATATATACAATATGTATTAAACTCGTAAAAAATATAAATGTTCAAGGTTTCTGATCCCTTATTGATTACATAAAAGTGCAAAAATTAAGTAAATTTTAATAGTGCAAGACTTTTTATAATTTTTATAGTTTTTCTTGCATCTACAGTCATAACATCTAATATGATCAAAGTCAAGAATAAATAAGAGCTTAATAAGTGATATAAATTAAAATGTATAAAATATTTACATCGTTTGGTGTAGATGAAAAGATATCTTGTCCTAAAATGGGGGCTGGATATGGTGGCGGGGGTGTCCCCGGTGGTGTAATACGCGGTAGTTCATTGATATCGATATCATTGTGTCTGATGTGTCTCGGAGGTGATAGATCATTCATTGATTCTGATGCGATCAAGCGTCTACTAGCTTCTGACGGAGATATCGCTGTAGTTCCTAATTGTTCCGGACTTGATTTTGTTCGCTGGTGTTTGGAAAGCGCGTTTGAGGCGCTCAAATTGGCATCCTGGGAAAACTGAAAATTATATGTATAAAATGCATTACGCAAATAATTATTAATATATCTATGTATATAAAATTATTTTTCATAAAAATATTTATATAATTAAATTTCATTACACATAAGATCAATACTTATTAAGCTCTAATTTATATTTCTTTAATAAAACATTTAGAATCCTTTCTTAATTTTAATTTTCAGTTTACTAGAGTTTACGTGTTTGAATTACAAAAGTAGATTGTAAAAAATTATTTAATTAATTATAAATAATCAGTGTGTAAGTTAATCTTGAACACTCTGTGAGGTGAAAACTGACAGTCAGTTTTAAAATCTAGAATTTTCAAACTCTTAGATTTTTCCTTCACTATCTTATTATGTACGTATATTTATCAGCGCAAAATATAAAACAATGGGTATTAATGTAATCGGTATCGGATGATTAGGCTACTTACAGAG
Source organism: Anoplolepis gracilipes (assembly GCF_047496725.1). NCBI lineage: Eukaryota > Metazoa > Arthropoda > Insecta > Hymenoptera > Formicidae > Anoplolepis > Anoplolepis gracilipes. The sequence continues at coordinate 6,505,674 of NC_132985.1, forward strand.
TTAGGAATACTGTGACTGACGGTTGAGGGCATTAAATGAGTCAACAGATGTCGGTCCAGCTCCGGCTGGGTTGTATTTTGCGTGTTCGCGGAGGGTGGAGGTCTGGGAGGCAAAGGCGGTGGAGAGAGACTTTGCATGGATAAGGATTTACGCGACGGCAGTGGGGGTGGCACGTCTGCGCCACTGCCGTTATTTGAGAGTAGGTAATAGCCCGAGGAGCACGAGGTGTTTGTTACCAACGAGCAAAGCTGTAAGACACAACAAAAGATTGCTGTTACCGAAAAGGCAAAGCTGTAAGACACAATGATGGGTTAGCAAAAGTGGGCGAAAGCTTCGGTGCATTCATGGTAGATCGATATACAGGTTGATTTGTTGTCGATGGTACAACTGAGAAAGAGATCATTAAAAAAAAGATGTATAAAATAAAATTTTTTTCCTATTTATTTTGTTTTCAAAAAAATCAATTTTGTGTGTGAAAATTGAAAATTAATATACTATTATTAAAAATTAATATAATAATTAATATATTTGTCGCTACTAATATGTCATATTGTCACAAAGTTTAGACAATTCTCAACTATCTTGTAACATATATCTGTCTAATGTATTTAATAATGGTTGTTAAAATATATAAATAAGAATATTAAAAATCTTTTATGAAAAAAATAACAGATTAATAAATTATATAATATTTAATATTTATATAATAATAAAATATTAATTGTATAATAAAAATAAGAGAATTAAATTAAACAATTAAAATTTGACAAATTATAAAATTGTAAAATATTAAGATTATTTCTACTTTTTTTTAAAGTAGAGTGTATTATATTTTTATTCATATTTTGAAACATAGAACTCCAGCCATTGAAATAAATTTGACCTATAATTCAGATTATTAAAAGTAATATAACATAAACAAAGAAGATATTTATTTTTCGATTTTTTGAAAATAAAATTTTGTATAAAAAGAAAAAAAAAAAAATTTTACATTTACGAAAAATGTTTACATTCAGAATTACTAACTTTCCAGTTGTACCTTATAACAGACCACTCTGTATTAACCCATTTGCCACATTGATAAGATTAAATGTCAAATTTACAGGCGTTTTCTTAGAGCCTTGGCTATAAAAATATACAGAATACGAACAAAAGAACACTAGCTCGGGATTTGAGTAAGAAATTCAATTCTTAGTAAAAAGTTCAAATAAACATATAATTATTATTCCTTATTGCTCCTATTAAAAGATTTTGAATTCTATATTTCTTGTGATTGTTTTATTTATCATACAAAATATAAATCATACGAGATATAGATATGTTATTATTTATTAGAATTAAAGATATAAAAAATTTTTTTCATACTATGTAAAAAATGACACATTAAAAAAAAATGTTTGAAATTTTTTAGTGATAATATTTTATGAAAGCATTTTAAGATATATATATATATATATATATATATATATTATCATATGTGTGTGTGTGTGTGTGTGTGTGTGTTTTACAAAATGCTATGTTACATTTACTTAATCTGATTAAATTATCAAACTTTTTTGTCATCACCAAAATAATATCGATAAATGCATTCATTAATTTTCAGTAATAACAACTACACGTTATATTGCATATAGTTTTTTAATAAGCGCGTATTTATTTATAGATATATATTTATTGGAACTTCTTAATTTAAAATTAATTTTTGTCTTTAATTTTACAAGCTAATACTTTTTCATTTAATTACAACCTGTATTTTCGAATTCTTAGATGCATTAGATACCCAGATAACCTGTCGAGAACAGATTTTGCAAAGTGTCCGCTACAAATTTCGTCGGCAAGATGGCTACGAATTTGATACAGGATTTGGCAATGCAATGCTGGCAGAATACCGATAGAAAAGTTCGACGTCACAAAAATCAAGCAGATTTTAACATACTTGCAACACAAGTTTAATACAAATTAATGGCAGTTTCTGCCAAGCAACTTAATGCTGTTGATACAAGGTGTCTACTCAAATTTTGTAAAAAAATTCCCTAGGAGTTTCATTCAAAATTCCAAATAAAGAGAATATAGAGTGAAATTTTCTAAAATAAATTTATGTGTTTTTTAATGTTTCTTACTCACAATATGAAGAAAAAAACACAAAGACACTCAAGTTTCAAGTATTACATTTATAAATGTATTGAAAAAAAAAAAAAGATTAAACTTTTTAAGAATTTTTAACTTTCATAACATTTTCATTTTTTATTACTAAACATTAAAATAAAAAGTTTTTACTGCATTTTCAATATTTTAAGATATTGAACATATAAACAGAAATAAATATATACAGGGTGTCCTGATAAAGCTGGGCAATCCACATAGGCATGCGTAGAGGAGATAAAAATAACCCCATAAATTCCTATAAAATTTTTTTCTATAATGCATTTCTACTGAGATATTCGTCTCTAAAAATTAAATTTGAGAATCGTTTAATAACTTTTATATTACTTTTTAGATCTTAATAATGTATAAGAACTTTTTTTATTAGTATTTAAGATCTTTAAAATAGTGTGATAGATTTTTTTATATCATCTCAGAGAACCAGAATCGGATCACCTGTAAGTGTTTTAACTTACAAAAGTTTAAGATCTACAAAGTAATATAAAACTTATTTAAGAAAAATGATTCTCAAATTTAAACTTTAGAGACAAATGTCTCGGTGGAAATGCATTATAGAAAAGAAATTTTATAGAAACTTATGGGGTTGTTATCTGCTCTACATGCCCACGAGTGATTGTCCACCTTTACCAGGACATCCTGTATATATAATTTACAGTATTAAAGTAAAATTATTATAGAGAGATTTTTTTTATAAATTTCCTGAGAATTGCAGAATTTTTGTTTTTCCAGAGAGTATACACCTTGTACAATTGTTGGTATACTGCCAACATTTCCCTTACTAAATTGGTTAACGTTCCTATCCAATAAAGGTGCATGACAGATAGTACTAATGTTTTGAAGAAACTTGACGTACGAGGGAACGGTCTAGAGAAACGCGAAATGAATATATGCAGACCTGATCGTTACTCGTGCTAATTGCTGTGAGCTGTTCTTGCAGGGTGCGCACTCTTCTTTCGGCACCCGCTAGCTCTGTCTGTAGAGTCGTGACGTTGACGTTTCCGCTACCAGTGCCAGCCTTCGCCAACTCGCTCCGTAACTTATCTACATAACTTTGTTCCTTCTCCAACATAAGCTGGAATGTGTGAACTCTTTGTGTCTCCAATTGTCGCTTCTTTTCAAGCTGTAAAAAAATAAGGATAATAATTTGTTAATTTATATATTTCGTAAATATATATAAATATATAAATTAATTATATAGAAAAATAAAATTAATTATATACATAAATTAATTATGTAATAATTGCATGATTTATTTGAACTTTGAATCATATAGTTTTTGCTTATTAAAATGTTACTTTATAAAATATTTCTGCATTTTCTCTTTCTGTTACTAAGGTGTTTTAAGTATATTATAAATATGTTTTAAAAGAGATTATTGCTTAATTTCATTAATAGTTTTAAAGTAAGTTTAGCAATATAGTTATCAACCATCATTATAGATAAAAATAAATTCATAAACTGTTAATTACTAGAAACTAGCATGCATACTAGTCATGAATATCTATATCTATGACGTTGGTTCGCTAGCAGTTAGCAAAACTATATAATTAAATAAACTATGTTTCATATGTACATTTATACATTTAACTCTGATCTAATGCAATTTAATAAATTTATTTTCCTTATTTGAGTAGTATGTACACGTAATAAGTATAAACTGCGCGTTCCATTCGGAAAGAGAAAGGAATCGATACTGCCTTCTCTTTCCTCAACATAAAAGTTAAAGAGAGATAACGACACTCGGGAGAGATTACGTTCTCGAATATCTGCAGACACGTCGCTTACGATTAAGATAGGGAGCGTATGGTCTCTAGATTATTACATTTATAATTCGAGCCAAAATATATCTCCAACAGTTATAGCGTCTTCTCTTCATCTCGTTCAATAACCTCCTTCACAATAGCTCGCACTTATATGACTGAAGAAACCGGAAGGTACCGGACTGGAGGAGGAGGGGGGGGGCACACTCTTCTACTTACATCGACTGGTTGTGGACCCGTGATTCGAGCATTACACGAGGCACCACCCGCGGGTGCGGTCGACGCTCTGTGAAGAGAGATGGTCGTCTGCGAGGGTGACATGTTTCCGGCCGCCGACAAGCTGACTGGACGCTGATGCTGCTGCTGACTCGCCGCAGCAGCAACTACTCCGACTTGAAGACCGGAAGCTGTCGTTGCTGTTGCTGTCGCTGTCACTGCTACCGCGCTGCTCGTCGCCACTGGTTTCTGTTGCACTGTTAATACCACTTGCGTCGATGCTGCAACAAAATTGAATGAATCCTCTCAGACATGCTGTATCATACGTATAAAATACATAAATAAAAAATAAACTTTTGATTTACAACGTTTTAATCTTATCACATTCAGCCCTCCACTTTTTCATATTCTTTGCTTTCTTTTTTTTTATTTTTCATAGTGTTTTGTATTATTTTCTTGTCACTCACTTTAATATTATATACACATCTCATCCAGCGATTTATCTTATTTGGAATAATTTTATATAAAGCAAAAAGATTATTGTAAATTATTGTAATATTAATTTGTCACAATGCCATTGTTGTATATTGATAAAGCACACTGTGACAACAAGGTTTTTTTCTTTGTGTAAGATTAGATCCAAAAAGAAAAGGACCGAGTATAAAGTATTTTTTTTCTTTCTCGCTAACACTCTAGATATATTTAAAGAAAAAAATTCCAAGATAAATTCTATTTTTTTAATGTTTGTAAAAAAATATAGTCTTTATGATTGTATTAAATTGTTTATTTATTATTCTATTTTTCTGTCTTTTGTTTCAATTTTCTAATAAGCATATAGCTAAAATTTTAAAATATAGAAATTATTAAATTTACTCTTTATTACAAAATTATCCTCTAATATTAGTACAGCTCTAATATTAGTACAGTTCAAAAATAAAACAAAAATTTTCAAATTCAATTTATATACAATCTAATAAATAAATGTAATATGTTACAAGAGAGTGACATATGAAATACTAAAATTATTGCAAGCAAATAAAATCACTGTCCACAATATAACATTATTGAAAAATATTGTATAAATGATAAACACGCGTCAGAAAATAAACTTGAGTCATCTCTGACATAAGTTTAGAGACACACACATGAGCGTATATACATATATATATATGTATACATATTTATACAAAGTATTTCCATTGTAAAGTTAACAATTACCAGACACAACTTAAATACCATATGTCAACAATTAAAAATTAAAAAAATGTGTTTTAAGCCACGAATCATGCCGCACACAGTATTACGTGATTCTGAGATATATCTATAAAACATACACGTATAAATACGATGTTAAAAGCTCATGTATGCATACGTCACACGTCTGTCCGTGGTCGAGGTGGAATAGACGACTGACACGGTCACTGCTATAAACTTGCATGCTTACATCATTGAAAATGAGTCTTATACTTTGAATTTTCGTGTGTGTATATGTGTATTTGTGTGTGTGTGAGGTTGTGTAAAATCCCGACGTACAATAATTCTTTTCATAAGAAAATCTTGATTAAAAAAAAAAAAAAAAAAAAAAAAAGACACTTATATAACTCCTTCCTTATTATTCACAAAATAAATAATACTTATAAATATTAGGATATTCCCAATAATATACATAAAATCTTCTAATATGTAAAACTACAATATATATAAAAAGATATAGAATTATATAATAATTATAAAATACACACAAATATTTCTTTCTAAAATATAGTTCATTCTATGTACATTTCATACATTACAATATTATAAACACATATCTTGATAATAGAAAGTAAAAAGGGAAAAATATTATACACCCATAAACAGTACCTCGCATCAATAATATATCTCAATCTAATAAAACAAAGATTAAAGAAAAACAAAAAATACTTACATTTTATGAGGTGGACCACATCCGTGTGTGTAGACTGCATCACGTTGACTCCATTAACCTTTAATAAAAATAAAGAAAAAAAAAACTCATCACATCATATGTATTTGAATAATAAAGTTATATTATTTTTAATTTCTATAATTCTTGATTTTTCTTTCTTTCTCTCTTTCTCTCTCAAAGAATTGCATTTTAAGCAATTTAAATATTAATAAAATTCTATATGCACATGAAATAATTAATAATCAAACTTCTATATTCTTTATGCATTTTTACTTTGTTCTAATGCTATTTCACATTTTCATGATTTTATGATCTTAAAAGAAATCATAGAATAAATGTTGCTGTGTGCATAATTAATGTTAATTAATTATATACATTATGTTTATGCCTTAAATTTTTGGAAAATAATAATCATTTAAAAATAGACTATCTCGTATATGGTATAAACTTTCAAAAAACTTACAATTTTGTTCATATTTTCAAAAAAAACCAAAAAAGAAAATAAAAAACTTCTGCAGCATGGCACACTGAAACATTACTCCAAGAATATTATTCTTTATATGCAAAATTAAAACATTTAATAATCTTATTAAAATTCAATATATCTATACAGATTATTGTACAAGTTAAAAACTTGACAATGTTAAAATATTATTGAAATTTGTTTATGATCTGATAATGTAGATTATTTTATAATATATTTATATATGCCACAAAAAGTTGTGACAACCACTTGTGTATTATAATAACAAAAGGATTGAGTAAAATCCTTAAAATTTATTCAAAACAATTTATTACCCATAGTCATATTTAAAGTTTAAAATCCTATTTCAGTTTTTGTAATTGTTCAAAAACTTGATTTACATTTTGACATTTCTGTGCCGGAAAAGAAATCTAAATTAACCGAAGGATCTTACCATGTAAAATCTGGATATAAATTTCGAAGGATTCACAATATACATATATATCTACAAATATGCTATTGGCTGTAATGATGTAATGCAAGAAACAACACGAGCACAAGATAAAAACAATCTACATGCAATTATATACATCGAGTGTTCCAATGTATAAAAGAAACTTTTCCACAGTGTAAATATAAAATTGTACACAGCTATAATGAGAGATAATTGAAGTAAATAACACGTATTAAAGGAAAAGTAATCAACAATCTAATAATTAAAAAGACCTTTGCTATTCCTTCCTATTAAATTTCAATAATTAACTCATTTTTATTCACCTTGATTATCTTATCACCCGCATGAAGACCGGCTCTTGCTGCTGCACCACCTGCAAAAATCATATTGCATACTTGTAAACAATCAAAGTCTGTATATGTAAAATTAAGGTAGATTCGAAAATAAGGGTTTCTGTTTTATTATAACTTTTATTTTCATCTTATGCACAAATTGAATTTATTTTATTAAAATAGAAACTAATAACTACTTTTTAACAATTTCAAAAAGATTGTCCCATCTTGGCACGACTTTGAAGATTTTCTTTTTTGGATAAATATCCAGCTCTTGATGTTTAAATTATTCTGTACTCCTATCAAGAAGACAATTCAAAAAGAAAGCGCTTCTCTCTAGAGACTTTTGTAATTACTTGATTAAAATATTACAAAGTATACTACAGCCTGGATCTGAGAGCTGTCATTTTTGACAATTTCGAATCTTTGAAGTTGTCAAAAATAATAGGTCTAGTTTGCACTGCTAAAGAAACACCTTGAAAGACGATTTCCAACTAATGCAACAATACGGTTCAAACAACATCAAGAGCCGGATCTTTACCAATAGAGAATATCTTCAAACTTCAAAGTGAGATCAATTTTCTTGAAGCCTGATATTAAAAAGTAGTCATTATTTTATATTTTAACACAGTAAGTGTCCAATTTGTGTCTAATAAGTGGTAAGTAAAAGAGGGAACCTTTCTGATCCACCCTAATACATTAATAATAATAATAATCATATATGTGTTAATAATATTATGCAAATGTTAATGCAACTGGAGTCTTAATGCAAACCTTCTTTGACAGACTGAACGTAGACCGGGTTGTCGCCGGAAACTTTCATTCCGAATCCAGCATCGTCCTTGTATATAACAAGAGTGGCGATAGGTGCTGGTTCAATGGCTCCACCACTGATGGCGCCTGCCTGACCAGCCCCGACGCTGCGTCGCAGCGCTGCCGTTCCATTCATCCCTTCTTTGAGCTCCACCCCGCCTCACCTCTGTTGCTACCGACCTGTGATAATTCTCACAATATATACAGAACATTTTTTCAACAAGCGTACAAGATAAACAATTCATTAGGCATGTTATATCGATTTAAAAAAAAAAAAAAAAAAAAAGAGGAAAAAGAAACGATGTATCAAAGATCCTATTTTAAAGAATACTTTGATCAAACTCTAATTTGTGAGATAATAATTTAACGTGAATTTAAAAAATTATCAATTTTATTGTTTGATATAAGCTTAATTAATCGGTGATTAATTCATTAGAGTATAGAATTGTCTAATGTAATTCCTAATTTTGTCTCTCTTTCTACAACACATGTATTAAATTAATAATTCTATTAAAATTAATTTTTGTTTATTTATTTGAAGTGGCATTAATATTGAATACTAATGTATATAGCAAGAATGGAAGAATAATAAAGCAATAAAGATAGCAACAAATCAATACAAATTATCTCTGACAAGTCAAAGCTAAAATATGAAATAAAAATAGAATTAAAATAAATGATGGAAAAATATTGGTTTCTTTTTTTTTTTAGAAAAGTTCAAGTTTGGCTGTCAAAACCAGTACAAGCCATGGGCACAAGTATTTGTGTCATATAATACTTATATCTCTCATACAGTTATTTATGTTTATTCTCCTCTTTCATGAAGATCTGAATAAAGATTTTAATCTTTATTCAGATCTTCAGTAGATTGGCAATTATATAATTAACGAACAATTAATTGCCAATCTAAATAAAGGTCAAAACTGTAGTTCCATTACAGAGCACAAATTTACATAGTACTATATGAGAGGTGTATTTTAAATACTATATAGCATAAATACTTAATTCATGAGTATATACTAATCCACATCTCTTTCTTTCATCCTTTCTTTTTCCCAAAAAAAAAGAAAAAAAAAGTATATTCTTACAATATATTTTATATAAAGCAAAAATTTTCAAGATTTTAAGCTCTTTGATCTATGTACATTTAAAACAGTAAAAGCACATGTATAATGTCAAAATATTTATAGATAGCCAATTACTTAATAAAAATATATTATGTTATAAGTAAAAATAAAATAAAAGCAATAATATGTTTAATATATTTAATGTGTTGTCTTGTCTATATCAAACTTATTTACAAAGAATTGCATTTTTCGAATATTTTATGAAATGCAATAAGTAATTTTATTTTAATTTTAAATCTTCTTTTTTCAAAAATTATTTTAAGCCTATAAATTTAGTATTACGTTAATAAATTAATTCATGTATGTGTAATTATTTAAGAATTGTTTTATATGTGTGTTTATATATATATATGCATGTATCTGTATTTTTTATTCAAAATAACTTGCTGTGAAATAAATTGTTACATTATTTTTTACATTTGTTACAAAATACACTGTATATACATCTTTCTAGATTTATATAGCAATTGTAAAAAAAATAGAAAATTGCAGAAAAGTAGAATAAAGTAGTTCTTCCTGATATATTAAATTTATCTAGTAATTGATATAATAATTTAAATAATTGGCAATTTTAAAATATATATACACACAAATATTATAAACCTTAAAAATCTAGTACAATCTAATACATTTTTTAGTAATTTTAAAAATTGAAAAAAAAAAAAAAAACAATATTGCAGAGCATTATATATATATATATATATATATATATATATATATATATATATATATATATATATATATATACAGGAGTGTTATACTTTAACATAAAACATTATATATATTTAACATTGTACTAATTGCAAAAATATATCATTTTTAGTTTAATCACACCCTATAGACATAAATAATATTTGTCTGTTATATTATAATATTCTAGAAAAATTTTGTAATGTCAAAACATATTGTACCTTTTGTATAATAATTATAATAAAAATTTTTTAAATGTTATTAAGAGAATGCTATAGATACTGACAGATTGTTATTATAACTTTGTAACAAAAATGTTTCAATAAGAATATTTAACAAGATGCCCATACAAGTATGATACATTTTGTCCACGAGAGCTTTCCAACAAAAAAACACAGGTAGACACAATGTCATGCAATCGACTTACAAATAAAAAAATTTTTTAATTTTAAACATTTTTTTATTTGATAACCATTCATGCAACATTTTGCCTATATATATTTTTTCGTGAAAGACTCGTTATTTATTCCTACATATTTATAATCATTGTGTATATACACACACGTATATATATATATAAATATGACACACATATAGAATTATATTCAAGCCATTTATTACACTTTATTTCAAAAAAGCTAGTATATAAGCTTTAAAAATCAACAAGAGATACATTTTCTTTTGCTTCATAATATAATTATTTTGCACATTAGATTTTCTATAATTTAATTTCCAAAGTTGTAATATTCAAAATATGATATAGTAAATAAATAATCTATACATACAAAATGATGAGTGTGATGCGAAGAAAGAAATTTTATTCTATATACAAATATTTTCATAGTAGAAATTATTTGACTGCTACACACACACACACACATACACACACACACACACACATTACATAGTTGAAAGAAATTACAAATGTCACGTTTAAATAACATGTGTCATTTTTCCATTAGAAATTATAAATATGTACAACAAGCTTAAAAAAAAAAAAAAAAAAAAAAAAATACGACATAAAAATATTAATTTAAAAAATTGCATAAAGTATTCAAGAATGTAGTGATATTAAATATTCAAAAATCTCGATATAGCAAGAAAATAATGAAAACGAGATTTAGAGCTCTTGGAATTAGAACGTCTCGCGGGAACAGGTCTCTGAAAATTATACATTTCAAAAATCAGTAATATGTGCGTGTGCGAGGGATATAAGCAAGGTCAACAAGACGCGCGAGGTGCTCGGTCAACTGTCGAAAAGGAACGCGTAAACGACAAAAAAAATTGATTACAAAGTAAAAAAAAAAAAAAAAAAGAATGTACGACGTGGGTGCGATTACCTTTCATTTAATCTATACTTGACGGCAGCGAGCAAACACTAATAAGAAGCTTCAACAGGAGACGACGGACGAGGCGAGATGAGGATGAGACGAGACGAGACGAGACGAAACGAGACGAGACGGAACGAGATGGGGCGAAAGGAGACGAAAGGAGACGAGAGAAGACGAAACGAGACGACGCGACCCACGACACAAGACGAGAGACGAAGGGATGGTTTATCTCGTAAAATAAAAGAAAAGAAACCAGGGTGCCGTCGATGCGCGCGCAAGAATCCCTCCGTCCGAGAGCGAGACAGGCCCAGTAAATATTGTATCACGTTGTCACAACAAAAGGACACTCGACGAACATGGCTGGTGTGACGGGCAATCGTTCCGCCTTTCACGCGCACAGCATCCACACCGCGGGGCGTTGCAAGTAACGATCCAGGAAGCCGATCCCGGATGCCCGAGACGCGAGACTCGCGAGAAGCAGCGGCCCGCGGGGCCGCTACGCGAACGAACGGAGCGCGACTTCTTTCGCGAAATACGCATCGATCTCGAGGAGGAATTACGCTACTAACAAGTGACAGCCATCTTAGCGATGCACAAGCCACTACCACAGTACACGGGATGTCATTATGGCGGATTCACATCGCGCTCCACCGCCGACGCCTTGACAGCCAATGGGAAGCGCCAATTGTAACTGACATGTTTGTCCCTAGAAAATGAACTCTTTTATTGGCTACCGTGGACGTAGAACTCAAACTTTTTCACTAAATCTATCGACAGACCTGTTATATTTTTATATTTTTGACAGTTGTGTCAAATGTAAATTTTACAAAAATTTCTCATGATAGTAACCAATCAGATAGCCAAGCGCGTGCCCGCTTTAGAGAGAGAGAGAGAGAGAGATCTAATATCTTATTGGTTATTTTGTTCCCTTCCAGAATTCAAAGGGGACAAAATAACCAATGAGATACTAGCAAAAGAGACAGACAGAGGCCTCAGGTGTAGTATCTCTCTCTCTCTCTCTCTCTCTAAACCGGGTGCGCGTTTGGCTATCGCGATGCTCAGTCCATTCTATATGTCGATGGCATGTATATATTCCTTACTATGCCTATGGGTGCGACATAAATTCGAATTTTTTCAAATTTTTCACAATCAAATAACATTAATTATTCATCGAATCGTTCTTGATCATTAGAATTATTTTCATAACTTTTATATTACTAAAATTAAATTAAAAATATAAAAGCATAATTATATATTTTTTCATAAAAATAACTATATGTTTTCTTTATACCATAAATTGATTTCTTTCGTTATCATTCTGTGCATAAAAGTATTGAGATAATGTAATTGAGAAATAAATATTTGATGAGATATATATTTTTATTTATAATTTATGTAAAATTATGTTAAATTAAAGTATAAAATATCTCGTAAATTGATTAATTTTTGACCCTTATAACTTTTTACGCCAAATATTGCGAGGAATCAATTTATATTTATATATAAAAATTTTTTATATATTTAAATGATCAGGATAATTCTACTTAAAAAAACTAAATTTTTTTACATGATCTTGGCATTCATATTCAAAATCAAATTAATATCTATCCTTTTTTTCTCCTTCGAATCAAATAAAAACATTTTTTTTTAAGATTCCTTCATTTCCATATATTCAATTATATATTATTATTATTTAAAATGAAACACTTTGTATATATCTGTAATTTTAAATTTACGGTTACTTTTACATATAATCACACACAAGATAAGAGTAGAAAAAATTTTAATTAGAGAAAAACAAATTTGATATAATTACGGTAAATATAAGGTATGTATATGTTAAACATAAATATATGTATGCAATGTTACATAAATAATTAAAAGAACAAATATATTGAACGTTTCCATTTCTTTCGAGCCATTATTTAAAAAAGGATAAAAAAAATCGTAAGGTAATGTAATGTCCAAATTAGGTCCGCCAACAAAATGATATCTGGATGGCTTTGAAATGTCATAAAAATTGACGTGAGAAATAATGTTAATACGCAGGATGTCTGTGCAATTTTTTGGCGAGCATTTTGGCCAACTAATATCCTCTTCCTTGCCAAACGTAATGCCAATGCCCAATATTTTGTAATTTATTAAGCTTTTCGGCTCCGACAATTTCGAATAAAGGACATCCAAGTGCATGGACGTAAGTAATCCTGAACACAGGATTTGTTTCCCGATTGTATGCGCGGAGACAACACTTTGCGGTATCCTATCGAACATGATCCGCAACCAGTCGGTTGTGTCTTTCTTCACGACATTACCCAATTTGGAAACATAAGCGTTGTTACTCGCATTTAGCAAAGAGTCCATCATCAAGAGACGCATAGTCAGATTCTGTAGTTCCATGCAAGATAACGCGGTGAAATTTTTTATTAATAAACTGGCAGAGCATCTCAATTTAACATCTTCACCGAACGCAATGATATGCCTGTTGATTCGATCGCACTCTCCATTTTTCCCAGCCAAGGGCAATGTGAGAAATCCATTAGTTTTGTTGAAGAAGATCTCGTCGCTTTTATTAGCACGAGAAGTGCCAGAAATGATGGGTTTACCCATTATATAGCCAGGATTTCCGCTACGAGCAAAAGCTCTTGTTTCATTTGCATCTATCCAATTGTATTGGACCTCGAAATATTGATAGAAAGCGTGAGAAGTATCGGCTATATCGAAATATGCGTCGATATTGCTGATACCAGCGGAACCATTATGAGTGATTACATATTTCAGGCTCTTTACAATATTGATACAGGTAAAGTTCGTGCAAAGGCTTGTTATCCTGGTTCCATTGCATTCGGAAAATGAGTTTTGACAGTAATGACTCCTCACTGACAAACAAATATTACTTTGACATGCCTAAAAACACAATTTTTGAAATTAATTCTAGTAAATGTACAGTAAAATTTATCATTAATTTTATCAACAATTGTTTTCAAATTCTTATTCTATTATTGCAATAATAATAACAGAGTGAAAAAATATAAATTTCTTAATATATTATTAATAATAATTTATACAAATTTTTTCTCTCTTAAGTTTATATTTCATACAAGATAATATTATATACACATTATCAAATTGTGTTAGTATAATGTTGTGTACTATAATATAGTACATTTACCAATTTCCTCTAAAATTTTTAAAAATTTGAAAAAAAAGTATTAATTTATAAATTTGATTTATATGAAATGTATTCGTTATATGCATATTTTAACACATAAATCTTTTTATTTTAAAACTATACCTGTTTACGAACGAATGTGTCGTTAAATAATGGTAGAGACTTAATAACTGTAAAATTATTGAATGTCGTGGTGAACAAATATCGATTCATATTTGTCAAATTATTTTGTATGCACGCGCTTTTCCAATTTTCCAAATACCTTAAAGTCTTTTTAAACGAACATATTCCAGTAAATCCAGATTGTAAGAGATCTGAAACAATATATATTTCATTAATAAATGTTATATAATAATTTATATGCTCGGTAAAATAAAATTGCACGTGCGCGATTCCATATTATTTGACAAATGTTCTATTTCAAAATAATGTGGGGTAGAAGTTGAATATATATGTTGAGAAAATCTCAAAATAAAAATATATAAGACAAAGGCTTTAATTAATCAAATATATTTATTCGTGTTATACATTATTTATATAAATTAAAATAATTTTTAATAATAAAGACTAATAAAAGAGCCAGGAACAGTGCATAATCAATTTGAAACTCTCTCTTGCATAATTTATTTATAGATCATTTACACTAGATTTTGAGAAATGTAAATCTTTCTAATTTAAGGTTTTAAATATCCTCGAGAAATTGCCTCAAGCGAGAATTGATAGATACGAATATAAAGATATAAATGTTATCTTACGAGAAGATAAACTGAATATTAAGACGCGAAAAACTTGTATTTCTCACTTTTTTGGTTGATTGTTCTCGACATTATTCAAACTTCAAAAGAAATTTCGATTTAGAGAGAATTTTTTAAAAGTAGGCTTGAATTGTTTATAATAATTTATAATAGTTTATAATTGAAAAAAAAATCAGATTAATTTCAAAATTCTTACAATTAAATGCACATCATTATAATTGCATCTTTAATTTTTCGAGTTCATTATTATGACAAATATTATGATAATTAGAGCTTTTATCACCGAATCTGCTCCTTCTTCTTTCTCTTTTATTTGTTATTCATAAAAATAGCCGTATCATATTTTTAATATAATATACTTATTACCTATTGTTTCAATAGATTTATTATGTAATTTCCACAATATATCTCCATGTTGATAAGATTTAGACAAATTGTACTTGGGTAATCCTATATTATCTTTCAGTTTCCATTTATATTTTTTCTCTACCATTTTCTGCAGATCTTTTTCACTGTTTAGTTTCTGAAATAAAAAATATTAATAGTAATAAATTAAAAATTTATATGTAACATCAGAGAAAGTTAAAATTATATTTTCTGTTATCAATGTATTAGACAATTATATAAAAGATTTTACAAATTTTGGATTATATTAATAGTAATCAAGTATAAAATATAATGTTTTTTTTCTTTATATAATTTATTAGAATCCATATTAAATTCGCCTTAGAAAGTGAAATATTTTGGCCAACAAAAATTGTTCAGCAAAAAGTATCCATTTTTCTTTAAAAGAAATTGATTAGTAAATCAAATTATTCTTCTAAAAGCAAATATTTTTTATTAATTTTTTATTAAAAAATGTATGACTTTAATTATCCTTTATTAAAGTATGTACGACAGTGCAATTAAGTTACAAGATGTAAGAGCTTTGTAAGAGTATGTAAAAATGAAGAAGAGACCTTTAAAAAAACTATTTTATTTGTATGTAATTTACTTACTAAGTCGTTGTCGGCGTTATATGTTGATGGCAGATTGTCATATAAAATGCAAAATAAATTATTTCCCAATTTTTCAAGAATAAAAGCTGTGTTGTTTCGTTGTATGAAATTACGATTGTAACAATACCGACTGTCGTAAAGCTCTACATGATAATTTTTACAGTGCGAAAAAGCAGACAAATGAAACTGATTGCAATCTCTGTCGCAGCAGCAATTGATATCACAGGAAAATTTCTGTACAAATAAAAATGGAAGATTATAAGATAATAAAATCATAATAGAAAGCTAATCCTTATAAATATTGATCAATTCTTTTTTAAAAAATATCTAATATTTCTTTATATTATATATACAATCATTATTAATATTAAAATGTAAATTAAAATAATTATACTAAATAGAATAAATAATACTAAAATATTTCTTTCATTTATGTAATACATAATTCGATATTTTATAACAAAATCAAATATTTATATATGTGCCTACAATCAAATTACACTCGCATATTTCTTTTTCTTCGAGTATGAGAACGTCATCGTCAACCGGATGTACAGCTGGCGAAGATGTTGTCATTAAAGTTGATTCCAATTCTTGTTGCTCCGTTACATTTATTCTTGAGGATGTTATCTCTACGGGAATGGCAGTGGAGAATGAATTATTCTCTTCTATATTATTTGATGAATCTTCGAAATAAGATGGATTTTGCGTGTATGTAGTTGAATCTACTGATTCGCCGCAATCTGTATCATTTACACAGCTTAATGTATCTTCAATTTTTGTTACATATGCCATATTGATACATGCTAGAAATAGCATTAGCGAAAAGAACATTTTGCTGCAATAAAATATATTGATACTGTTCAAATATATTATCGCAAAATAATTATTTGAAACATCTCTTCTTTTTATACAAATGAAACATTATTTTTCATAATTTTAATATTATTTCTAGAATTCTGCTTTTTATAATTAAAAACCGACTGGTTATTGTATGTAATTTGTAATTGTCTTCACAATTGTCAGTTTACAGCTGGCATCCGAATTTATCGAAATTTCTTGCCAGAATATGCAAATTAACGATTATTGTTCCCACACTTTGTGTAAATATTTCAAATCTATCTAATGTGTTGATCAAAACACTTGGTGACTTCAATTGCAAAGTTCGTCCCAAGAATTTGTCATACAGTCTGTCTTTCCACGTACCTATACAAAAATTATTATACTGACAGAATAATAATAATAAGTTATTATGCAAAATTAAAAAATTGTTTCAAATTGTGCATACCAATAGGTTTCCACGTGTGACATTCTAATACGTGCAAGCCAGGAGATAATGGGACATTGTGTACCCCATACGAAAGAAATAGTATCCTTCCATAATTATCTCTACAAAACACTTGCAATAATAATTTCGGAGAATTTTGTAAAGTCTGAGTTGTATAATGCAAGTCTATAGGATGATCCCAGACCGGATTATTAGTATAAATATCGCAACTCTCTTGTGTTTGTCCCTCTTCTTGTCCTGATACAATTTTCCAACCATTACCTAAGCAGGTAACAATAAAGGTATTTCTTCGTATATTTAATAATTATTTCTAAAATTATGAGACTGTTTATCTTACCAACATAAAAATTCCACTTGCAGAGTAGATGTGATTGTTTAAAATTCTTCGCAGACGAAATGTGCCCAATTATATGCAATTCGGCCATGCCATAAAATCATACTGCTATGACTTATAAAATTAAAAAAAAATAGGAAATTATTTATAATAAATCTATCCACTAATTGTAAGATTTTGACTAAAGAAGATTTGCAGGGCTCGCATGAAAGATGAGATTACTTTGAATTTTGTAAAATGTCACCTGTAGAATCAAGAGAAATCAGTTTTAAAAAACATAAAATTTCCTGTAAAAATATTTGTAATAATACTCATATACGATGAAAAGTAAATGTAAATATTAATACAATTATAAATTAAAGATGATGTTTTTTACTGTCATTCACATAAATACCTATATATATATATATACATATATACATATATATTTATTTTATTTAAGAGATAACTTCTATTTCGTAAAAAAAATTTGAACTTTTTAAAATGGTATCTTAAAATCAAATTTTTAATTTTTATCTAAAAATTTTGTCTTCAGGAATGTATAAAAGATAATGTTTCCAAAAAGTTTGAGTTCTTTTTTAGTTTTAAGTTCTCGAAATTTATATGTTTTAAAAAAATAATATAAAATCATTAACTGATTAAGTGATTCGTTTCGCGCACATCAATTTCGAAAAAATCCTTTTAAGAAAAATGATTTGAATTGTATTGAGTTTAATGTTTTTAGTTTTTCTTTGATGTAATACATGGCGAATTTTTTATAATCTTAAATCCTCAATAAATACAGGTACATGTGGATGCATGAAAATTTATAAAGATTCAATGATATATATATTTTCTTGAAAAAAAATGAAAGAGAAAAAAGTATTTCAGAATAACAAAACAATAATATAAAGCAAGTGTTTTACAAAAACAAAAGATTTACAGATGTATATTTATATTGAAACTTGACGTTTCTAAATTTGACATGTGTGCAAATGTTGCAATAATTGCTTTATAAATACATAATAAAATATAAAAGAACTACCTTGAAGCGTTTTATGCATATTTTTATGTCTATATAAATATATATAAAATTACAGTCACTAAATCATATATATATATATCGAACTCTCTATGTGCACTATATAGAGTATTCAGTAATATTACATAAAGACATTCACTGAGAAATAAATGAATTGTATGATAAAATAATATGTTTTTAATAAAATGTCTTTGTATAAAAATATTCATTATTACCAATTTTTCCAACAAACTGCGAAAAGAAATTGCTTTTATAATGTATTGTTTTAAACTTTTAAGATCTTTGTCGGAATGAAATTGTTAAATTATATTTATCCACAGCAACAGTATTTTGTTTCACATTTTTGACTATCATTCAATTTATAAGATAGCTGTATTTCTTTTTAACTTGATATTAAATTAATGATGTAGAAAAATAAATTGAAACATAACTAACAATGAGATTATTTTATGCAAAGTATTTTAAATCTTTCCAATAAAATTCTACAATCAAAATGATTTTTACAAATAAAATGATCGAATCCTTCTACTTCACGACCGAACGTCTGACCGATGCACGATCACGATGCACACTCCAATTCCAATGTTGACACATGTGTCGTTATGACTACCAATTAGTAACAACAGATGCTTGTTCGCTTTGTTTGCCATTCGACACTCAAATTCTTAGATTTCTGCTTGGTTAATCAAAGTGTTCTCAGTACTTAGTCTCAAAATAAATACACATTTATCTACATTTCTTTACAGAGCTCTGTAGCAGAAAACTCATAATTAAACACAATGTCACATGACTGGCTGTTAAATAGAAAATAAACGTGTGTTCGGAACTTTAAAAATTCATAAATATATATTCGTTGAATGTTTATGATAAATTATCGTAAAATCAAGGAAGGGGAAGAGGGAGATATTTGTAATATTTAATATTGAATATAAGGGACTAGAGATTATTTTAGAGAATCTTTGACATTAAACATGTGTTAAAAAGAAAGTTTAAATTGAAACATTTGTGGAATTCAGAGATGGGCATTATTCGAATGTATTCTTATCTAGCTTGATATATTATAAAATTTTATTTGTATTATTTGTACTATTCACTACTCGTATTATTCAATTTGCATTATTTTCTATTTGTGATATCTACTATAGTTTTTATCATGTATATTTTATAAGATTTCCTTTTTTATTTAGTTTCTTTTGTCATTTTTCTAATATCTTTTAAAAATAAAATGTTTCCAATAATAAATATGCAGTAGCTTTATTTATCACAGTTATATAAATAATCGTTATTTGTATAAAATGATTATTATAATATTTGAGAATGTGTGCGATAATATTGTTCATATAAAAAATAATAAAAAGTAGTAAGGACATTAGTGAAATAATTATTTAAATAAAAACTTATTTAAATAATTATTCAATCGAATAATTTTTGAGTAAAATTTGTCATTTATAAACAAATTATCCTTTATCTCTATTATTCGAATAAAATTTTGCCCGTCTCTGGTAGAAATCTGACATTTGCGATAAGTGTCGCACAAACTTATATCGAAAAATCTCAAATAAAAAGTGTGATATATATATATATATATATATATATATATATATATATGAGAGGGAGTTATCAAAATGTTATCAAAGAGCTTGGTTAATTCCATTTAATTATATTTTACTCCAAAACTATGTCATGAAGAGCGCAGTATGCGTTATTTTATTTTATTTTCTGAAAAAAAATACACACTGACTTAAATGGCAAACATGTCATTAGCTGTCGCCCACACACAATTCTTGTTTTTCTCGTTTCTGTCACTACTTAATTGTAATTTTTGTATTCCTTTCGTCTCTCTTTCTCTCTCTCTCTTTCACACAGCCATTCATTCAACATTGCTACTTCTCTTTTCTTCAATCAGATCATTCAACTGTTATATGCTTAAAGTTTAGTTAATGATATTCATTAACTAAATCGTTTTTTAGTTAATGATTGTTAAGATTATTGTAGGATTATTAATTAGTAATCATTAGAATATAATATAATTGATGTACACATGTATCGTTGCGTGTCTATAATGGAGAATGTATGAATACCGGGATCCTTGGATTCGAACATTTATATATTATTATTTGGAGAGAAAGTCATCGATTTTTAGATATTTGCGTTTTTTTTTTGTTTCGTTAATTTCATTACAATTTTCTTAAAATTCTCGCGTTCTCTAAAATTCATAGGTAACAAATATCCGTATCCATATGTTTCGCGAACTTTTTATTAGGTCCATGAAATTTCTAGGTCCTTGGATTAAAAATCCTCGACTCTTTAAATAGCTAGAGCCTCGAATCCTTGGATCCTTGTATTCTTAGATTCTTGGATCCGCGAATCCTATGATTTTTTCAGTTTTCGAATAATTTTTGCATCCCATCCTCTCCTTTACATTTTTCTATGTTTCCTTTCCGATTGGAAGTATGTTTATGTACATTATTCGTAATTCATACTACACGTCTCATTTTTTTTAACCGCTCAAACATGACGTAATGTCCGCCGCACGTATTTTCCATACGCGTGTATCACGCATTCATTTCATAATTTTATACGCGCGCGCACGTTTATGACGTGTGTGTGTATGTGTGTGTGTGTGTGTGTGTGGTGTATGTGTGTACGTGCGCTCGCGCATAAAAGTATGTTTCTCTCATGTACACAAGTCAATTTTCATATATATTATATATATATATATATAGTGTGTGTGTGTGTGTGTATATGTGTGTGTGTGTATAATATGTATACATATATGTATAAAACGTTCCAAATAGAAATAATATTTGCCGACTAAATAATTCGGGCAAAAATTTCGTTACTTTTTTTTTCTCTTTCTTAAAAACGTACAACAATAATTCAGTCTAATACGTTCCAAAGCACCAATTTATAATTATAGTCGACCATAAATATTTTTTTTTTTTTTTTTAAATCTCTCGCCACATCGAGAAGCATATCAATAAATTTTCCATCCGTTTACTTTTTCACTAAAAGAGACTAAAATCGAATTGCACCTAATGCAAATATAGAACTCATGTCGAAAGTCGATGAAGAGCTTTCTCTTTCTTTCCTTTTCTTTTCTTTTTTTTTTTTTCTTTCTTTCTTTCTTTCTTTCAATCGTCCGTCCGTGTGATTAAATTTTCTGCACGTAAATTAATGAATACGCTCGTAAATATAAACGCACTTCTTCTGAATGTAATGAAAGAATGCATCAAAGGTTCATGAGATATCGTGGATTTTCCGCAGCAGGAATTTATACCAAGGATGTGGTCAAGCGTTTCTAGTATCGCCGAAATATGCGGTGGATATCGAGAAAGATTTAGCATCAAGAAATTACACGATCTTAAGGAGATTTAAGGAAATAAGAGTCCAACGATACTAAAAGATCTGTGCGCTCATGTATATCGTTTTTCGATTAATTATGTGCGTGCGCTTGTATCATTGTGTTCCCCCTGTAAGTATAAACGTGAATGTTTTTACATGAAAGTACTAGTAGTAGTATAGCGGTAATAGAGTAATAATATGATAGTAGAGTGTAATAGCGATAGAGTATCTCAATAATAATAATAATAATAATAATAATGATAATGATAATAATAATAATAATAATAATAATAATATGTAGCGGTATTCGCGCGTATAAAGTCTAATATTAGTCATAGTTAACAGCAGTAGTCGTCGTAGTTAATAATAATCGTAGTAAGAGAGTTTCATGCAAGCAACAAATGACAATTTGCAAGGCTGACACCGAATTTCGTTTTTCATTTGATAATTCCTGGATGCTAGCCGATAATTTGCGACACAGACACTTGCCAAGTGCAAAGATTTATTTTTTTTCCTTTTTCCTTTTTAGTGCGAAAAAAGCGACCGAAGTTTCTCAGGGATCTCAAATTTTTGTTTTTTCCTTCAAGGGTCTCCCAAGATGACTTTTAAGATATTAAATACATTTTAGATCCTAATAGTAAACCGAAGAAACTGCGACAACAACAACAACGTACCAAGTCATTATAACTGAATCAAGTCATCGTTAAATTTTGAATAATTTTTTCCCCAAATTATATTTGTATTTTTTTTTTTGGAGGGGAAAAAGAAAGACTTTCTCGATCGAGTTTGTAATAGAATATAATATAAATGTGTTCCATCTGCGAAGTGTCTTGGCCTGGTTGTCATCTCAAGATCTTCGATCGCGTTTACAATTTTTCCGATAGACAAGATGAACAGACACAGAGATATGAGGCGCGTAAAAATGTTTAGTGCACTTAACTGATTACGAATGTGAGCGCATATTTGTGTATATACATGTGTGAATATATCCATATATTAAATATATATAAATATATATATATATATATATATAAATATATATATATATATATAAATATATAATATATGGATGTATTACAATTTTTAAAAAAACACAGAAACTCGATTCTACACTTGGCAGTATTCTGAACAATCGCCCAACAGGCGTTTAATTGTTTCACTTTATCGCGCTTTGTTTTTTTTTTTGTCTCACATGCGGTTCTTAAATCTCGAAAAAGATGACAACATCTCAACAAGACGAGAATGACGTAGACGGTAAACGTCCTTGGCAGTGATCGTAGAATTGCGTGTTCATTTTTGTCGTTTCTTATGCCATTTTTCGATCGCTTTATTAAATTGTGTTTTCGTGTCATGCGATTTTTTTAACAATCTTTTTCTTGCAACTAAGCAGCATGTAATATTATAAGCATCGTTAAGTTCGAGGAAAGTAAAGCGAGATTAGCTGGAACGCGTTTTATGTAATATAACTTGTCGCATAGCTTGGATTCCTATATCCTTGGATTGTTAATATTCTTTAAATTCATGGTAATCAAATTACAAAGTTATTTTATTGAATCCTGAGATATTTAATTTCTTTTTTGTTTTCAAGTTCTTAGATTTCTTGAGTTTGAAAATCTTTTACTTTATTTAACTATAATTTTTTGAGATCCTTGAAGTATGTCAATTCTTTCGATTCTTGAATTCTTGTACCTGCTAGATTCTTTTTTTCTTTTTTTCTTTTTTTTTTTTTTTTTTTTTTTTAAATAGTGAGTAAGAGAAATAATTATTCAAAATTTGTTTTATCACAATATTATTTAAATTATATTATTTTTTTAAATTATTATATTATTTAAATTATAATATTATTAAAAAAATATTTGTCAAAATACTAGATAATATAGAGAAGACAAATTTTGACTCGAGTTTTATCTTACTTTAATTTTTTACAATCTTTTCTAGTGAAATAGTTTTGTTATTACTTTTATATACATTTATAATGTATATGTATATGTATATGTATATATATATATATATAAATTACATAAATATATATGTATATATATGACTGTATATATATATATATATATATATATATATATATATATATATATATGTATATGTACATATGAAATGTATTACATAGATATACATATACATACGCGTTAATTTTCGTTCGCATTTAACTAGCGAAATATTTACTACACAATAAAATTGCATATAAGTAGTATATGTATGAGAAGTATTTTATACTATCAGGAATCTATTAAATTCAGATTTGAAAAATAAGAATCGAAAGGACTAAAAAATTAAATATTTGTGAATTCAAGGATTTAATTATTCGAGGGATTAAGAATCCGAGAATCTTGGAATCCAAGAATCTAAGAATTCGAGTATGTCGAGGATTCAAACTCTTAAGAATAACGGGAGCCTTAAAAATCTAAAGATCCAAGAATCCAAGAATTCTTTGTCATCGTTTGTATTCATTCTTTAATTCTAATCATTAGAGATTAAGTGTGTTATTATATTCTGTTATGATTTCTGCAAACTATAAGAACTTTTTGCACAATTCTTATTTAACTCTCATCTTACAATCCTCGCGTTTTATAATTATTATTTTTTTTCAAAATGTTCTATCAACTATAGCCATTCTTAATAATTTACTTTCGCAGTCTATTCTTTATGTCTCCCACCTATCTTGCCCTTTCTCTTTCACTCACTCACGCACTCTCTCTCTCTCTCTCTCTCTCTCTCTCTCTCTCTCTTTCTCTATCTTTCTTTTTTCTCTATCTTCATCGTTATAACAACAATGCGCCAAACTCGCTTGATTTCACTTACAATTTTCATAGCAAGTGCTTTTTCTTTTTCATTAAAAGATTAAGACGGACGGTTAATTTTCACGTATTTTTCTTTATTTTCTGTTTGTGGTGAGCCGATATCCGCTGCTGAAGGCACAAGGCTTTGCACTAGAACTCGGTCACCTAGCTCATTCATCTACGACCTACTACCAAACTAGCCTCGCGTTCTTATAGAAATAAGATTTATGGAAGATTTAAATCTCAAGCGGGAGCATATATATATATATATGTATATTTATAACACATTGATTAATCAATATTTCAACAAAAATATCATAAATATAAACTTTATAAATTTTGATAAAACTATTTAGACAAACATTTTTTTCAACCTTATTTTTTTAATAATATATATTCTATAACTATTTCAATTTTTACAACATAAAAAATATATACATAAAAGAATTTATTTTTGAGAACCTAATAAATATAACGTAAAACATTTTAACAATGATAATAATAAGCAAGTAACTAATTATTCTTTTAAAAGTGCAGCCGCTCGAGAATTAATTCAAGTCAACGAATTTCATCACTTTTGTTTTACTGTACTTCTTATATTTTATTGTATTTCTAAATAATCGATCGCCACGTCGGTTTCTCTCGCTCGATTGCTTTCGTTATTTCCATCAATTTGGAATGAAAGGTGATCGATTTGTCTCAAGCGTAATCATGTATCATGCGTCATTTCTTAACTATCTTATAAAATTTAATCTTCGATTGTTTATAACGAATGGAGGAAGCCGACTTTAAATTTCGATTTATTCCATCGAAAATTGTGTAGCGCAAATAGTAAATAACATTCGACAAAACAATTCTGAAATTTTTTAATTTCTTGAATTCATCGATTCTCAGATTCTTAACATTCCTTCAAATCGTAATTTTTTTTCCAGATAATAGCATATAGAATAGATCACACACACAGACACACACCCACTCATACGCATACACAAAAGTGCGTGCACACAAATAAAACGTAATAGATGCGATAAATCGTAAATTATTATTATACATCATTCGCTGTACAATTTTCGACTCAATAAACGATAATTCAAAATTGGTTTACTCTATTTACTTAAAATATATATATATTTATATATCTTTTCCTTAATAAAAAAAATATTATGTATTCCCATATTTCTGTTTGAGAACAATCGGAGTGTCTTATATCAGTTGCCCCATAAAAAAGACATCATATTCTTCACGAATATCGTTATATTTCCTCGCATATCTTTGTAGGACGTCCCGCATATATACATATATATTTCATTTTTATATATTTTAAAAACATATTTTTTGTTAAAATTTTAGCATAAACGGTGTATGTGAAAAAATAAAAATAAAAAAAAAAAAGAAATATTATAATACATGACATAAAATATTCTTCTGTGCCTTCTGCATTACTTATTTTACGAATATTGTATTTTCGTAAAAAAAAGTAATACATATCAAACAGTTATCTGTGTTTTATAACATTTAAACATGTTATATCCCGTAAAAAATATATATCTCGCGAAAATAATTTCATTTTTCTAGCCTTTTTATCTTTTTTTTTTTTTAGGGGGGAAGGGGACGTCCTAAACATTTTTATGATCTGTATTAGTAAAAATATTAATATATAGAATTCCAAGACGCGTTATCCTGCTGCGGTGTAGATCCTTTTCAACCTTTGACTCTAATTTTCTGGCCTTCGCTCTAGTCTCTCTCTCTCTCTCTCTCTCTCTCTCTCTCTCTCTCTCTCTCTCTCTCTCTCTCTTTCTTTACGTCCGCGCACACATGCATGCTCCTCTCGCACTCTCTCCCTCTCTCTCTATATGAACAATGTATATGCTAGCAAGATATATTATGCTGTATGTGTATGCGTGATATAGACTCTATGGTATTGTTATGTATCGTTTTCTTTCTTTAACTTTGCGCTCCATTTGTGCGACGCTGCTCAACAGCGAACACTTTACAGGCTTTATTTCATCTTCGCTCTCTGTTTACAGTCAAAAC
Organism: Anoplolepis gracilipes; assembly: GCF_047496725.1. Lineage (NCBI taxonomy): Eukaryota > Metazoa > Arthropoda > Insecta > Hymenoptera > Formicidae > Anoplolepis > Anoplolepis gracilipes. Next base: position 6,532,686 of record NC_132985.1, read on the forward strand.
TTGGGAGAATATCGTATTACTGTTGACTAAAGATTTTAATTCTCGAACTTTCTTTTTTTTTATTATTATTTTTGCGAGCGGTATCGCCGATTACTTAAATAATTACTCTTCACCACATTATCACGATTCTTCTATTCTCACCCTGTTACTATATCCTTCTATTTCTTTCCCTCTCTTACATTAACCACACTTGTCACTATTCATTTTTCTTATGACAAATGTGATTCATCCAATATATCAATACCTTATATCATATAATACATTACATTTACATATCGATTGTATGTAAGGATGTATCCAGGTAGGAGACATAGCGATAAAATGTAAATTGCAGGTAGCTTTCTTTATATATCTTCATTCTCTGTACTGTTCTCTATGTATCACAGCCTGGGCCGCGCCACTGCCTTCTCTCACAACAGCGTATAATCCTTTGCTCTTGTTGATGCTTCCTCTCCCGCTCCAGGTCGAAATGCACACGTTTCCAATATGCAGGGCTTTTTCTTCGTCCTCGAGCCGGCCCTAAATGACTCGCGTGGATTTACTTACGCGAGTATCAGAATATATGTGACTTTGCGAGCAAGAGAAAGTACCGGTACGGCTGGCTCGTGGCTCAAAGTGAGCAACTCGATTTAAATAGAATCTTTGATAGATGAATACTATGGAGGTTAAAGATTTTAATAGATAGATAGCTAGATTTCTCCAAAGATCAGTTTCTATGGATCATACTGATTTGATATCACGTTCAAGTTGTTGATGTTACGGATCTTTGGTAGAGGCTAAAGCCTCAATTCTCTGAATCCTCGTTTCGTGGTACTATGTGGATCAACTCTTTTATCACAGGTGTTTTTTTTCTTTTTTTTTTAAATTGTGTATATCCTCATTAATACATTCTCATCATTTGCATCATTTTTATAAATCCTTGATGCAATTCTCTCTTTCACAGTTTCACATCCGCATATCTGAATCTGTGGAATTACGATTCGTTTTGCGTCACACGCGAGTGCAGGGCCGGCTTTATGCTTATTTTTACATCCTAACCATATAAAGATCGATTATTCCAGGATGATACCTAGAGGTGATCGATCATCGAGAAAGAACAAATGATCGTAATGAATCTAGAACAGCGTCTGATACAATATGTTGACTTGCGACGGTGAGGCAGTGGCATAGTGGTGCACTAGTACAAGAGTCGCGCAGGCCGTTTTCCACGTCCATGCGTCCATCGACGCCGTTGTTGCTGCTGCTGCTGCTGCTGATGCCGCTGCCGCTGCTATTACGACGTCAAAAGATTTGTTCAGCCGACCGGCGCAATTGCCGTTAATCGGCGACTGGGAAACTAGGGCGCTACGTCCCAGATTTCGGCGAGGAAAACTGGCAGCTTCTTGTTCTTAAATTTCAAGTTCAAGCACATCTCACTGTTTTGATTGCCAAGAGTTCTAAGTTCGGTTAAAACTGACAGGAGCTTAGCGAAGATTAAACTGGACTTTGGCCGACGATTATCCACGTACGCTTTCAGCGTCTTCAAATAGATCTCTTGAAGCTTCTCCACCTTTCTGCTTTCCAACAGACTGGGTCTTTCTGTAAAGCAATAATTATTATTAAATTTTAATTATGTGAAATAATAGAAATAATGAGATTGGCACACTCAAATATTATTATTGCGTATGTGTTCCTCAATTGATAAAAGACAGGAGGTCTCATTAAATAATGAATTTCATTAAAAGATGTCATCAATTCTCTCCACACATTTTCCGTAGAATATTTAATATATTATATTTTACAACTAAGTTTAACTTTAACTTATCTTTATAACTAAGTTTTATATTTAAATTCTGTAAAAATGTAGAATCTACATACAATTAATAGTTTTATGACTTATCCTTCATCAGTTATAAAATGCTTAATTTATGAGAAAAGTTCTCTTAAATCGTTAATTGCTCAGCAATTATTGAGGGCTACGTATTTTTATAAAAAAAAAGATAGACTTCAGTTTTTTATCAAAGAATCCGAGAATATTAAGAAATAAGGAAAACAATCATTTTTTTAGATAAAATATTGAATAATAAAGAATATAATGTCTCACAATTTGCTTCTTTAATTTGATATATAATTGATGACAAAAATTATTAAAATTAAAGTTTTAAATGTATATAGTTCTATAAAGTGACAAGATATATTGCATATAAAATATAAAGATTATACAAGAACAAAGGAGTGTACTTATAAAGTTAGTAAAATGAGTTAGTAAAATAAATAAAACGAATACATATCTAAAACTTTTTTAATTCTTCATTTTAGAGAAAAAAATTTTTAAATATTGCATATACTTGTTGCAATCAATTAAAATCTTTTATATATATATATATATATATATATATATATATATATATATGTATGTATATAAAATTTATACATGTATATAAAGATATGTAGAACAAAATTTAAGCATCATTTTTAATTTTGCTGCAACTATTTAGGATCGTTATCTTTTACAATTAAAAAAAAAAAAGATGGTCGTTTCAACCTTTTAAAAATTTAAAAAAAATAACGTGTTGAATTCATTTAGAAATAAAAGATGGACATTCAAAAAGAAAAAAAACTTTTAATATAAAAGATTAAAAAAGAATATTTTTTCAAAAATTCTTTCTCTTTTTAACATTCTTGTTATTTTCATATTATCTAGTATATAATTTAAAAAAATATTTTGTTTTTGTTTTTCACAGTAACAAATGTATAAATCACTCCATTCGAGTGCGTATATGTACAAAAAGCGAAGATTTTTTTCTGTCGCGATATTAGAGCGTTAAGCTAAATAAAAATATCGATTTATAAAATAGTTTTTATAATACAATACTAACGCATTGAGTGAATTAAAATTGTTATTCTGTAAAATATTTTTATATAAGAATAAATTTCTGTCCTTTTGCTAAGGCACTGTTTATTTGTAAAATATAAAGATTATTGAAAGAGATTTTAAAGAAAAGAAAGAAATGATTATTGATGATATTTTATACCATTATATATGAACATCTCTTTTATGGACATATTTAAAATCTAATATATATTGGAAGTTAAAGCCTAATTGTGGTTAATCGCTAAATTATTTTAACTATTTATTTATATAACGATATTTGATCATGATAAATATATAGACGGACCTGAGAAAATGACGATAGCGGTGAGTAAAGCGTACTCGGCATTGTTGACCCTCATAGTATACATTTGACGGCAGAATCGTAAAAGATCCTCGATGGTGTCTCCCATTCCGGCGACATTATAGCTCTGACGCGTGTATGGTTGATTGTTGGCAAAAATGATGCTATCGGTTTGCACGTCGTACTTTCTTGCCATTCGCAGCATCATCACTTCACTGGAACATGCCTTCAACAGGGTAATCTGATCTTCGCGCATCAGCTCGTTGAAGCCGGGTAACCTCTTCGAGAACTCAACGATCAATTGAACGGTCAGAATTGTAATTTCAGTGATGTGCCTGAAACTGTAGTCACTCGGGTCTTCGCCTTCCATTGGTGTATTCTGAAAGAGATCAAACGCGTTACGTTAAATGATAAATTGCTTATCGTACTAATCGTTAAACACATGAAATTAAAAATCTGTACAGGACCTAACATAATTTATATAATTAGATATAAATTGATATATACATATACATATTTTTATTTAAAATTGCAGCCTAGATTTTTGTAAATTCAGTTTTTTTTTTTTTTTTTTTTATAAAAAGTCTGCAATGAACGTATAAGAAAATTAATAATAAAAGATAGAAGGATTTATAGGCAATACATGCAGTCTACAAGAGGCAGAATACATACGGTAATCCTTTTCAGATCGTCTTCGCTTGGTTGCTCAAATTCACATTGAAAAGCTACGAGCCTATTTATTAGTTCCTCTTGTTCAGGACTAACAGGCTTGACACAACTATGACAGCTGACAGGAGTGAGAATGCCACTACTTCCAGACATGGACAACGATTCGGATTCCGCTGGCTCGACTTTTAAGCTCATCTGGTCACCCATTCCGGCGCTGCCTGGTGAACCATTCATCGTCGTACTGTTTGGTTTGTCCTTTTCCTGCACAACAACACATTATGATATAAGTAAATGATAAGAAAGTAAAGGTACCAAAAAAATCATAAAAATAGGAAATTAAATATTTAAGTGATTTCGCATGCAATTTAAATTTTTATTCTAAAGCAGTGGAATTAAATAATTTATTTTCTTTCTACTCGTTCTAATTTTTTATATAGATTTAATACAATTTGGCTTTTAAAATTGAACATTTTAATATTTTTTCCAAAATATTAACTATTTACATAAAGCTTTGAGGCAAAGTATAAGTGTTATAAGAAATTAAAAATATTTATAAAGGAAATTTCTTTGAAAAAAAAAAGAAAAAAAATATAACGACACCTCCTCAAAAGGGACATTGTATAATATAAAATATTTGATGGTTGTGTGTTCTACCTTCTGCGCTTTCTTCTCCTTTCTCTTTACCGCACATTGGTACTCGGGTACAACGCATTCCGGTCTCATACCGACCGTCAGGCATTTCTTCAGTCTGCACTCCTGACACTTACGGCGCATATACATGTCGATTTCGCAGCCGTTGCCATACTTGCACTGGTATACAGCGTTCCTGGTGATGCTGCGTCTGAAAAATCCTTTGCAACCCTCGCACGTCAGGGCGTTGTAGTGATAACCAGACGCACGATCGCCGCATACAAGGCACAATTCTTCCTGTTGCCGTGGGGTAGGTCCTTTCCTTTTCTTTGAGTCACATCCTTCACTACTACCACCGCTTCCACCCCCGCTGCCACCGCCACCTCCGCCGCCATTACCCCCGGAATTATTTCCATAGCCGTTTATTGAACCCGACTGAGACAGTTCGTCCCTACCTGAAATAGAAAATATAAGTTTATATTAACAACAGATATAAATATGTTTGATTGAGGCAATTATATGTTTGTTGCAGATTATATGTTTATTGCAATTATCAATAAGTGTAAAATCTTCTTTTTTTTCCTCTTTAATATAAATTAAATAATAGACATTTTCCCTAATTGATTTTGTTGCTCATATATAATAATGTGAATAGAAATTGATATACTGGGGTATATTTTTGATGAGAAAATATTATATCCAACAATAAAGTTCTCAAATACTTGCAAATTTTAAATTAACTTACACACATTACATACATTAAATTTGAAATTAATTTATATTGTTCTGTAGTATATTATAACAATTAATTACAATTATTAATTCATTATAATATTTTGACAAACAAATTAAATTGATAAAAGTTCTACGTGAAAACACAACTTTGAAATTTCGCAGGTTATTAAAAGCCAACGCCAGGATGTATGTCAGTTTCATAAATAATAAAGTTTTCCTATAAAATCGATTTCTCGTGCATAGGGCATTGAAATTTCTTATGTCAAGTAATATAAATTAAATCTCATTTTTGAAATTCTAATTTGTCCCTCTTTATTCTTCTGGAGAGGATATTAATATTAATAATATTTTGCTCATGGATGTAGTATTATAATTTTTAATGTGTATATTATATATATATATATATATATATATATATAATTTTTTCATAAACATTTACAGACTTTCTAGTTGGTGTCTTACAAATAATAATCATATACATTTTTAAGTAAATATAAAGCTGAATTAATCCATAGTAATCCACCAATGTAATAAAAACACTTAAATAAATTAAATAAATTATTTCTAAATAACTAATTTTTTTTTCAACGCAAAAACATATTTTAATATATTTATTTTATATATTTAGGCATTGGCTTTTGAAAAAGATATTTAAACTTTTTCCAAGCAATTATATTATTTTTTTTATACAATTATAATCTTATATATTATTAGTTTTCTGTTTATAATATTAATTTAAAAAATAAGATTATATGATATATTATAATAATAATTAAAAAATTAAGATTAAGTGTTTTACTAGAGATTGATAACGTATAATATTATATATATAATGTATATGTAATAGCCAAAATATCTCATGTCGAATATTACTATTACTCGAAAATGGCAATTGTAATATCTACTAAGATATCTAATAAGAACATATATGCGTAGCAACTCTCCCTTCCTATCAACTAGATAGACGAACAGGTTTCCGTAACCTTTATAGCGATATCGTTACGCGTCTCTATTACCTCTTTTATCTATTTCCATTCGCCGAGTGAGGCGTAGGCAAGTTAGAAGTCATGGTCGGTGAAAGTATGAACACACAACTACAGATATATGTATATGTTTCGATACATAAAACATACATATATATATATATATATATATATATATATATATATATATATATATGCACGGTTGCATTAAGTATAAACAGTGCCTACCTATATATATATATACATATACAAACATATGTAAATACGTGAGGCCAGGGAGCTTGACAACAATATACTATCTTACAAAAAAATCAGGGTTATTAAAATTAGAAAGAGACAGGGAGATATTTTTGATCAGATCTCTGTGTGTGTCTCTCTCTCTCTCTCTCTCTCTCTCTCTCTCTCTCTCTCTCTCTCTCTCTCTCTCTCTCTCTTTACACACATTAGATAGCATCTGAACTAAAAACATTTCTCATCGGATATTTAACGATAAAAGCGAGCTCCTTTGGAATATGCTTTGGTTTTATTTATTAATTCAAATTAAGTTGCGAATTTTATTTTATCTTTCTCAAATAAAGTGGAGACGCAGAGAGAAGCGTGCATGTGTAGCCAATGTTTTTGACTATGATACTATAATGGTATCAGCCAATCAGCGAATCCCTGACAAAGATAGCAATCCACGCACAACGTGTATGTACGTGTCCTTTTCTATGAATTGGGTCATTCCCCCACCCTTGAAGGCTCACTTGTCAGTATGTTATGGAGCTCAATGTCTGCATGCGGGCGGATAAAAATTGACTGATGATAAAGTCAGCCTAAACTAAATAATCGTGCTATTTTTATCATAATCGATTACTGTCTGTATATATTACTATTTATCTGTTTTTTTTTTTAATTGTAAAATATAAACGCATATTACAGAAAATCTTTCTGTACCACAAACATTTAATCTAAACTGTATAAGTCACAAATATAATAAGGGATGAGCATAAATTATTTATAAATTCAATTCAAAGTACCTTTTTGTCCATTTTTTATATGGTATTTCGGTTACTATTTTTTTTTTTTTTCAAATCATTAAATCATCTCCCTTTAAGATTCTCTCTCCTCTTTCTTATTCTCTTTCCCTATCTCTCTCTGTTAAAAATTATTAGTTTACTCTTCAGTGATTCATGATTTTTATATTCTTGGAATTTCTTATAGCCTATATAATCTTTACAATTAAATAATATATTGATAACTTGCAAGATAAATAATAAATTGAGAAAAAAATATTTATAATTGTGTATTTTTTTCTTGCATTGTTCATTTCCATCATACATTATTTTTATAACGATAGATTTTCTTTCACTTTAAAGTTAGTTTTGGTCTAATGAAGACATCGAAACAAGGCACAAAGACCTTTATAATGCATTTCGCATAATTAAATATAATGACAAGTAATTCTGTAAAAAACTAAATTTCACATAAAAAGGAAATAGAGGTAACAAAAAAATTATTCTTCGGTTATAATCAAAATTAAAACTTCGACAGAACTTTAAAAATGTTTCTCAAAGTTTGACGAAGTAATAATATTATTAAAACTTATAAAAGTACAATTAACATAACGATCTCTTTTCCTTTACAATAAAAAAAAAAAAAAAAAAAAAAAAAAAAAAAAAAAAGAGTTATCCCACAACATATTATTATCTCATAACAATGAACTGTTCATCTCGACATTAATCGAACTATCTGTCAGGTGTTTTCTGCAAGTGATAAGAAGATAAATATTTATTGGAAAATAATAAAAGGAGCGAATAGAACCGAGGCGATTATTAGTACGCGAGCTTGTAGAATGCAAATTATTCGCAAGGTAATTAATAAATATTTCGGAAGCAGACTCGAATGCAAATTTCGAGTTTTACGATCGGCAACTGCGCGTGTGTTTCTAGACTACAAGCCCAGAAAGACTCGACGCGCGAACTCGACGCACGGTTGCTGGCTTCAATATTCCTCAGCAAGGTTTCCATGTTGGTTAGTACCTCTCTCTCACGACATAGCAGTGAGCGGCCTTGACTCTGGCTCTCTTGGTGAATATCTATACAAGCGGACACACACAGCCACTCGTGTCCTCCTTGTTCTCTTGTCTTACCTAACAAATGGCGAGTTTTTCCCTCTCTATTTCTCCCACCGCATCGCACTGTGCTGAGAGACGAAAGCTAAAACAGGCCAGTGAACACTGCCTCGTTTCCTTCCAGAGATCAGAGGAGATGGTAGACTGGTTAAGCGAGCGTGCGAAAAGAGGAAATGGAAAGACGTAGACGTAAACCCGTACGAGGCGGAGAAAAAAAAAGAAACAGATTCACGTGTTGGAATCCTTGGAAAATATCTACACGCTAGACGAATTTATAGATTAATGATATATTGCTTCCTACAGAGAATAAATATTGGAAAGAAGAAGCAGATGAAGGGTGTTTTTGTAACCACCAAGTCCCTTCTTGGCAGAAGCTGAAGAAATAAAGAAATATATTGCTTCCTACTGATTTTTTTTTTTTTTTTTTTTTCTTCAATTTTACGAAAGTCACAAAGCATTAATTTATTTCTGTCAATGGGAATGTTACAGTACCAAGATCACCGAAAGGTCTTACACCTGATATCTGTGACACATCAACAGGTTTGTTTTATTGAACTATTTGTTTTCAACGAAAACATGAGAAAAAGTAATAATTTGACGTATAACTTTTGAAATTTTAACATTCAATATTTTAGTTCAATTGAATATCCGAATATTAGATATTCAATAAAAAGATGTTAAATAATCTATTACAAATGTTTCGGTTTACTTGTATGCATAATATTTAATTTGTCAAAAGCTTTCTATTTTTTAATAACAGTTAAAAACATCTTAACATAAATCTGTTGACGTTTTCAGAAATAATAAAATGTTAACATATTAGCAAACTTTTAATTTTACAAGGAATAATGTTATTACGACCAGCCTCTATTTGGGATATACTTTGTATGATGAATTTTCTAAAAGTGATGTTAACAAACTCTTGTCAAGGGACTTAAGATTTATGAAGTTATTGAGTAAGAATATAAGCAAGTGGAGTTGGAAAAACATTTTAAATTTAATGATTAAAATGTTTAAGATTTTTAATTATTTTCTTTTTATAAAAGAATATACATTAGCATTTATGATATAGGATACAATTGTTTAAACTTTTCACTTTTAACTTTCTAATATAATCTCAATATAATAAAATAATCAATAATCAAAATTCTTGAGAAAAATACTTTATATTATAAAATAACCATCATATATCAATAACTGTCAACGTCGAGTATAAGTGTTCAAAAAGAATTGAGCTCGTATTCGATTGGCAATGTAATTGTGATTGCAGAGAATAATGATCAATTCTCTTTGCCAATTTGAATTAAACCGCATTGTCCAAAAGTCTGCTTGACTTTTACCTTGAATTTACTTCATGACATTTTGTTAGCAAAATATTATATTCTACCGAGTATTTTGCCGATAGTATGATAATAGTGTGTCAAATCTGTTGCTTTTCTGCTTTTGTAGCGCAAGAATCATGCAAAATCTGTTCTTGATAAGCTTGGCTCTGTCTAGGAAATTTAATAATACCGAGCCAATTTTCAAGTACTTTATAGTATCATTAAATTATATTGACCCCCTTCTTGTCTTACAAATAGACATGTGCAAATGAGATTTCCATTAATCTGACATTCTTAGAAGAAATTAAATTTGGATGTATAACATTGGTAATTTATTAATTATTCCAAATTTATTGTTCCTAAGAATTAATAGAAAATTTATGTTATATTAAAGACTATGATACTGACTTAACATTGTATATTTTCACTTCTGAAAAACATGGTGTATTAAATAAATAGCAAATATAACGAATAAATAAACAAACAAATATACTAGAATTAATTGCCATCGAGTTTTTTAAAGGCACATTATTTTAGAATTTAATGCTCGCAAAATAAGTTTGTGGAAGTGGTACATCTCGAGAGTATTAATTCGAGAAAGAATTAATATCAAACTCGAGTAATTAGTTGCTTGAATTAATGTAATTTATTCTTGTAACAATATGAGCGTTGAAGAGGACTTTCAATTATTTTACGAACAAATATTTTAGAAATTAAGATATTTCGGTAACAATTATAATTCGGAAAACAATTTGAGATGTCAATTGTCACTTATCTTCTTTTAACTATTTTATTATTATATTGATTATAGATTCTGATGTTTTGATGCGTCTATATATACAATATATATATATAAATTTAATATTTTTCAAATCTGTAACTTATCTTTAAATAGTTAATTAGCAATTTATTCTGGTATATTTATTTTTTACCTACGATTTATTATAAATGTTTTCCGGAAATGGAGGTATATTTAAGTCAATATTATCTTTAATATTCATTTCTTCTTAATTGATAAGAACAAGTTTAGGTAATATGGATTAACAATAAATTATAATTTAATTATGTCATATATACATTCAAATTTAATTTCTCACAGTAGACATGTCGGGATAAAGAATTAGAATTAAAATGTCCTTTTAATTTTGATAGAGCTTTTTGATATGTTTTATAGAAAATTCAAAATAAGTATGATACACATACATACAATATGTGTGTATATATATATACACACACACACACACACACACATATGTATATATATTTTTACAGAAGTATTTAGTAGCATGTTTAGAAATTGAGATAATTGAAGCTAATTGAAAGCATATCGATTTTGATCGATGAGTATCATCGAAACTGATTTATGAATATTTATATAAAAAGGTTTTTTTATTATTATTATTTTCATTACATTTAGATTTTTAAATGCCACAAAATTGTATCTGTAACATTATTATCATAAATTTTGTAAAGAAAAAGCATTTTAAAAACGTGAATTTATTCATGTAAAAAACCATGTTTTATTAAGTTAATTTCGCGCAATCATTTTAAATGTAAATGAGCTGTAAACGTGATTGCGTACTCTTTACACGATTTTATAAAGATCAAGTGAGTTTTTTAGCTACATTTAAAAATTTTTTAAATTGTCAAAACGTACATAATGAGTCCAATAATTACTCACGCAAAGATATAATATTATAATATTAAATATTAATATTAAATATTATAATAATATTATAATATTAAAATTCCATCATCAGGAGGATCGATTGAATTTACCTTGGATCGAGACAGGAAACGGTGAAGCTCGATGATTGTTATTTGTTAATTCCGCGGTGTTGGTGGTGACAGTACGATAGTGATTAGTGTTCGGTTGTGTCCTAAGATCGACACCCCGATGACAATCTAAATCCCAAAGTTGGGGATTCTCTTCACGCACCGGGGCGCTCGAATCCGCTTGAAATCTCGACGAGTACGTATCGCTACTCGACACTTCCGGACTAGATTCCTGAAAACTTCCGGCATATCTTTTGATGAATCTGCTGTTAAACCCAATTGGTGGTCCCCGTGGCATTGTCTGCAGCATCTCACCGTTCTCCTTCACCTTTCAATATTTCTTTTCACCGTCTATTATTTAGTATCAAACTTCGATGTTTCGCGATCAATATTGAAAATCGTCCTTAATAAACACGCCATCCAGAAGGCAATTATGAGTGAATATAATGAATCACATATGGATTATTGTTCCGAGTTCTTTGCATCCTTCACGGAATCATCACTTTTTCTTTCGTGTAAAATCCTGAAGAAAAGGATCAAATATTGAAAATCCAGCTTCTATCCAAAGTTTCTCCCACATTTGTTCAGTTTCGCGTACAACACTCCGCGAATAGGAGAATTACATGAGTTATATATGAATGGATTTTAGAATACATAAATATATATTCGAACAGCAAAAAAGAATAAATTGTAGAATACAACAATTTAAGTATACAAGAATCAGATAAAATTCTTATTTCTTTCTCTGAAGAAGATCTAAAGGGTCAATTTTAAAAGAGTCGAAAGACGTAAAACTTCGAGCATATCGTATAATTCGTTCTTATATTCCATCAAAAAGTTCTTTTAGAAAAAGAAGCAACAATTTTATGAAAGATAAATCAAGAAATGTTTGATCAAACCTCTTATATAATGCCAATTATAAAAAGATAAAGAAAACAAAGGATATGTAATAATATCAATATATAACGCGTCTTATGGAACAATTGACAAATTTTGATTAGATTATTAAGAAATAAAATTTCAACAAACATTATTATCTGACGCTACTTTTTAATTTGCAAAATAAATGACTTCAAATTTTAATCATTGTTTAAGATTTATAAAATTTATTGGTGTGTGTGTGTGTGTGTGTGTGAAGCTAGCGTATCATTTTGTGGAAACTCATAAATAATTAAGAGTTCTGACTTTATTTTCAATAGTTCTGGCGATTAAAGCAAGATCTTACCTTCACGCAGCATCTTACCTTTTTCAGGATATAATAATTAATTAAAAAATTATCTAATTATTTTAAAAGTCAGAACTCTTTTGGAAAGGCATTGTACAAGCCCAGAACTATATGAGAACTGTTTTATATTAAGCAGAACTTTTGATAATCGACCGACATCTCACCTCGATATCTGTATCTATGGGACTCCTTGTTTTTTATTTTACCTTAATTAATATTTTCCTGCTTTTAGATGGCAGAACTCTTTTTAGAACTCATTTAGAACTATAGATCTTTTAATTTTCTACAATTACTGACAGCAAACATTTTTTTGCTTTAATCGCCAGAACTATTTGTTTAAATTATCAGGAACTCTAGAACTATTGAAAATAAGGTCAGAACTCTTAATTATTTATGAGTTTCCACGAAATGATACGCCAGCTTCACACACACACAATTTATTGTTATACCTAGTTAATTTAAGTCAGCTGAAAAAGTACTTTATAATAATGATATTCGCATTTATCTTCGAATGTTTTCCAAGATGCTTTAAATGTCAGTGTTAAATAAACTTTAATTAATTTTTTCCAGATTATTATAATGAAATCAACGAACGAAGTGATTTTACTCACATGGGAGTTTAATAACCCACCATTCCACGTCATTATATAATTAGTAAGATTCAGAAATTGATGCTGAGATTGAATTCTAAAGTTTGAATAGAAATAAGAACGATGTTGAATTTCTTATATTTTCATTTATAAAATTTGATGAGGTGGACAAAATATTAAGCGTGTCTTATTTCTGCTTAATTGTCAGTAATGTTTCGGAAAAAAAGATATAATAGAAAAAAGAATATAATATAAAATTTTTCCAATTTAAGCAAATAAAAAGTAATTGTTTTATTTGACTGCATGTAAATATATTAGGCTCGATTTTGCATATATATATATATATATATATATGTATATTATTTAATTATCATCTAATATGATTTCGATTTTTTTAAAAGAACGTAAAAATTTGAAAATAATGTAGATTTTTTAATATTATTTAGATTATTTTTCTAAATATGCTTCGCGTAAGTTTTAATTGTATAATTTCTTGTATTAAGATATTTCTAACGTATAAGCAAATGCACGCATATGTAGATTCGATACAAGGCAGACTAAATAATAGGCAATTAAAAATTTTATGTTTTACACGTACACACATTTTATAATTAAATGTTATACAAAACTTTGTATAATATTAAGTATATAAAATTAATATTAAGTATATAACTTTGCATAATATTATATAAATATATAATTTAACTGAATAAGTACAATGTATAAAATTCTACAAGAAAATTTTATTAAATATTTTATAAAGTAGTATATTAATTGTATATTAATATTACATATTAAAAATAAAAATTTTAAATGATTATATCAAAAATTAAATACAGTTTAAGGAAAAGAATTGTAAAATTAAAAGATTTGATTTCTGCGTATGATAAACATGTGTATTATATACAAATATCTATATATTTTTGTGTGTTCGTGTGTTGGATCGATTATTAAAATGATTTTTAATAATAATATTTATTTGTATTTTAAATATATTAGATTTTTTAAATTTTACTAATTATATAAAGACTGGCCCATTGAGTTTTGAAAATGTTAGAAATTCTTTGCGAAAGGGACTTTCAGTCCAAAACTTCAAAAAATAAACCATCAGAGAATATTTTATATTTTAATTTAATATTATTATAAAGCTTTTTAGCAACATATTTTGTGCTCAGTTTTACTATAAATGAAAAAATAAATATCCCGAGCAGATATATCATCATAAATAATCATATACATATCTAATTAAGATCAATGTTTTCTTAATAAAAAGATGATGAATATAATAACATAATTTCCAAATAAAAGTAATTAAAAAAAATTTGTATGCGATTAATTTTCAAGAAAGCTAATTAAAAATATATATCAAAATAATATAATCAATTTCAAACAGAATTTTAACAAAATTTTAATTTAATAAAAACAGTTATAAGAACGTATAAAATTAAAAATTGCGGTTAATAATGATCTTTCTTAGAGTTTCGTATCAAATCAATTTGAAAACTCTACGTCAAATTGATAAAAAAAAAAAAAAAAAAAGAAATATATATTTTAAAGAATCTCCGATTACATTATGGAATATAACTCTGCATAATTTATATATTATGACTATTCCGTAAAAATGTTTAGAGACACTTGAAAACTCATGCGTAAAATTGTCATGAATCACAAAATATTCCCACATGAATGTAACGAGCATAAAGTATTAAAGTAAAATAAAGTAAGTAAGAGTTATGCCAATGAAAAAAAGAGAGAAATGTGAACAAATATGCAGCTTGATTGATATATATTATAAAAAGGTTGTAAGAAAAATAAAAGGCAAGAGAACACTTGCACTATTTTCAAATAACGGCAAGTAGATTTGACCGCGATCTCTCCTCGTGGAAGTTGTGTAAGATAGAATATAAGGAAAGTACCGGGGTCAGCATCTTTCTTCGCTCTACTTTTCCATTTATGATTGAACATCTTTACCATTCGTTCGAATTTGTCGTTATTCTTTCTTCCTATCTCTATTATTTTTCATATATCTCTTTTAGAAAAAATTATCTGCGTACGTTTTATCACGTGTATTATATTATTTTTAATATTGCTTTTTATTACTTCAAATAATATATCCATTTTTATTTATATGGAAAAATCGACATATAAGTGTTGATTATTAGAATCATCTTCGTACATTATAAATTGAAAGTTTTCTTTAAAAAATTTTCCAAATATCACAAAAATATTCTACAGTTATCTGGTACGTGCTCGTTTATCCATATCGCTCTCTATTTATCTTTCTTTATGTTTTTTCCACTTTAGTATCTCTTTTATTGTTTTTCTTGTAAAATAAAAAGTGTAATATTACGAATTTCAGATTTCAAATATTCATAAAATACAAGTAAATATAAAAATTTAAGAGAGAAATAATACAAAATAAAATTCTAACAAAAATGTATAATAAAATATATCAATAATAAATACAAAACAAATTTCGAAAATAATACAAACACACTGGCGCAAATTATATATTATTATTTCTATACTCTGGTTATAATTATGTATCGAATATCAATTGAAACGGAAGTGAATGCGAAGTGAAACAGAAATGAATGAAAGAACGGCAAACGAGCAACTGCTTTTTTCTCGAGTATTCGGGTCAGTCCAAAGATTCTAAGCGAAGCAGCTGCTGCTGCTGCATCATCGCGTGCAGTGTGTACGTGTGTCTATTAGTGGGGGTGTGGATGCATTAACACACGCACATAGACACGCAGGTAGACACATTCTAGGTAGACACGCGCTAAAACATGGCGGCAAACTCATCATCATGTATCACGGTTTCTGAACCAGCAACAATATCGGCGTCTCTCGTCGTAGAATATTTGACAAACCAGAGTTGGCCACGTATAATTACTATTTTCAACATTTTAAGGCCATCTTTAAATTACCTCTAATTGTTTTTGCGGAATGTTTACAATATATATAGATTATGTAGAAGACATTCCGTTATAATCGGCGATTTTAAAGTATAGATTTTTTGACCTGAGATCTATCTTTACCAGTATGGGGTTTCTTTGATCTGAGATCTTTACCCAGTATAGGATTTTTTGACCTGAATTCTTTACCAGTATTGACCAGCATTTTGACCTGAGGCTCTCAAACTGATCTGTTAAAAATTCTATAAAGATCATTATTAAGCCGCTATTTTTAACAATTTTGTTATACCTTTCATTTGAAATTTTTAAAAATTTTTTAGATTTTTTTAAAATTCATACATGATTCACTGATCCTTTTTCTGCGATTGTTAAAGAACCCTCTGTACTTGGTTATAATTCTTTGTAAATATTTGGATACCTTGGTACAAACGCGAGAGGGATTACATTGTGACGTACACAAATTTACTATTGCTCGTGTATACACATGCACATGCACACACATGTACGTGTATCGATCAATCGACATTCACTGACGCAATAATATTCATCGGAATTGCAAACTGTAATGGACACACACGAGCGTCAAAGTCGCAACACTGACGGTTCACCTTCGACTGAAGCCAGGCGGATCGCACGAATCGCTCACTCGAGAGAACGAGTAGAGTGGACGGACACAAGGGAGAGCTAGCGGGCACCAGTGGCAGCGGTTTGCCGATGCTGGAGCTGGAGTGGATTCGTCTTTGGAACTTTCACTGTCAACGCGCATCCCACGCTGTGGTATGCTTTTCGTGCCTAAATAAATTTTCTCTCTCTCTCTCTCTCTCTCTCTCTCTTCTACTTATGTGTACGTGCGTGTTTCCTAATACTCATTCCAATACTGTTTCATCTCATAATAGGAATTTGGGTCCTCTGAATCTCGTCGATTTAATTAATTACAATAGCAATTTGTCGTCTCTTTCTCTAAATTCTGGGGATAAACTGAAAATGGAGTTAATTAATATTAATGTAATATAGGAATCTCTGTGAGATTCCTAAAAGGTTACTTCTTCATTGATTCCTTAACATCTGGCTTAGAGATCTAAGTTGAATTAATAATGTAAGAATTTTCGATCTGTGTGCTAAAGTTTGCAGCAAATATACCTACTGCATTTTTTGATATCATTTTCCCTAAAGTTTAAAACGCAACTTTGGGCGCGCGTACATTTTTACGAGGTTTCTTAAATCATTTAACGTAACCGTTAGGTTTACACCTTCTCTAGTTTGGTTTTGAACTAGAAAATCAACAACTCTTGAAAAAAAAAAAAAAAAAAAAAAAAAACTTGTCAAGAACACCCTGGTAGGGATAACTAATCCATCTGACGTCATCCACCTGTTACATACTGCGCGCAAAATTGGCGAGTGAATATAAGGCAACTTGTACGTACACACACACGCACACATTCTGTGCGAGAATGCGTTGCGCATGTCAGGATAGAGTTACGAACGCGGGGGAGCATTGAAACGGGGCTGAGAGCTACTATCTAGCCGGGGGCTACCGGGGTGGGTCATGGTCAGCGAAAGGAGGACAACCCTCGGTGTATCCAGTTGCAAGCCTGGGTCGACCGTGCCGTAAAAAGAATATTTTGGGACCATGTGTGTCGAGGATTTTCTGCCCGAAACGTAAAAATATGACAAAAGATCGTTTGACTGTTCCGGTTTTGCTCAACCGCTCGCTAGATTAGTAGTGGTGGAATTTTTCGTGTCCCTTTGAATTCGTGCAGTTAATGTATACTAATAGTCTCTCACTCATTCATTTTCCTCTTCTTTTCGTTTAAATTATTGGACCTTATCTCTTACAGCGCCTGTTATAAAGTACATTTAAACTTACGAATTCTTTGACCAATTTCGAACTTTTTCCTTTACAAAAAATACGTATTTTTTTTAATTATAAATAATTAAAAATAAAAATAAAAGTTTTTGAAAACTTAATTTCAAAAAAAAAAAAAAAAAAAAAAAAAAAAAAGGATTAAAATTATATCCTCAATTTTTAGTAGATTTTATTAGAACTGTAATTTAAACTTAGTCTTAATTAATAAAAAAAAAAATCCGAAATATATTATAATTTTATATACAATAATAAGTATAATATGTGGTACTTTATTTCCTAATCTTTTCTTTTTCATAAATATGTACGTTCTTGACACGTGAAACGGTTGTCTCTCGAATAATCAAATTGCAAATATATGTATATTGTAATATACATTTTTTGATATTGAATGGCATGTATAAAAAGTTATTTACAAAAGGGAGTTGTTGAAATATGAGAAATAATGAAATAAAACAACGTACGGTCAACAGTCGGGAATAAAAAAATGCATTCAATCTAAAAATCGAACGTGCAAATGAAGGTAAACATTAATCGAGTATCAATTCATATTGATACACATAAAAATGACACAATCAGTATATTTTGTCATGTTTAATTTTCTGGACAATTATTTTCGTCGTCTAATTAGTAACTCTCAAACAACATTCATACGAGATATAAACCAGGATTATATATAATTTGCATTTTAAGGAATATAATTCATAAAACAAACAATTTCCGCGATACATGATGAGAATATGCGTTCACTGATACATGTTAACAAGTCCCTCTTATTATGGCTGGGAAGAACGCATGTTTAGTATTTTCGCACAAAAGATTCAAATCAAATTGTTTATGGTAATTATGAATAATAAATAATTATATATGCAAAGAAAATAAATATTATAAATATACATTTTTTAACAAGTATAATTAATTTAATCGAGAAAATATTTATATAAAAAAAGATGAACAAGATTAACAAAAACAAGTAAAAAATCGAACTATATTTTAAATAAATAAATAAATAAAAGGAGAAGTAATAAAAAAAAGCTACAAATTCTAATGTAAATACAAAATCCACGAGGTGAGAATGTAATTGAAATTTAGATTGGTTTGAATAAGCAAAAAAGCAAGTTAAAGTAAATATTATTTATATTTATATTATAAATATTAATAAAGTAAATTAAAATATAAAACCCATTAGATAAAAGTATATAATAGTTAATAGATGAAAATATATGTTATCTAAATATGCAGTTAAAAAACAACCATTTTTATATTTTCTACTTAATATGTAAGTGGATTAATCGGTATTATCGTTTTGGTTTCCAAATAACAAAGAAGATATTGTAAAAAACTAACACTTCTTTCTCATTCATACAAATTATATCGTTTAATGAAATCAAAAGCGTAGAGAGAGAGAGAGAGAGAGAGAGAGGGAGGGAGGGAGGAAGAGAAAGACGCTTGTTTAGTTCGCCGTATTTATATAAAATTATTAAAAAAGAAAAAGATCTAAAAATTTACAGACAGCCAAGTTTTCTATTTTTAAAATTTTCTCGTCACGAACCACCTCCGTAATAACATAATTCATCTTCTTAAACCTTCGGAAATTAAACTTTTTTTAGCTTGTTCTCTTGTCATTTTATATTTGTCATAATACACACCCACGATATAGAAAATGGAGAGAAACTTCAGAATCCAGGAGATTGTTTTGTTCGAATGCATTAAGAATACCAAGATTCAATTTCGCCCACATAAATAAACAAAAGATATCAAGTTAACAACGCATATAGGCTCCGCAAAAGCAATCAATTAATAAAGGTGAATTTAAAATGATTGACATTAAAATAAAAAACAACATGAAACACAAAAAAGTAAAATTCAAATTTAGTTTAAAATTATAATATATATTTTTTTTTTTTTTTTTTTTCCCGTTGTTTCCGGACAAGTTAATTTGCAGACATATTATCTGGATAATTTTTATCCATTCCCGTATTATGCATAATCTTTGAGAAATTCTCTGATTCTTTTTATCTGACAAATCACATCGTATATACACGCGCATGTTCAATCAGTATTCCGTCTTTAGGATCCTTGACATCTGCATCCTCCTTTTCTTTCGCTCGTTTCCCCTCTCTCTCTCTCTCGCTCTCTCGCTTTTTTCCCTACTGAGAACGCACAATTCTCTCACTCGCTCGCTCTCTTAATCAAGATTCTCGGCTCAAGGCCGAGTGTGGGCGCGGGAGGCACACCCGAGAACGTTAATGCACAACTTTGATCGACGATCCGCACGATGACGCTGACGTTAGCGATTCTGTTGCAATTAATTACGACAATATGATTTCAATGAAAATGGTAATGTGTGGGCTATAACGTCACACTTCATACATACAAGATCACAGAAGGTCAATTATGTGTATTCAAAGTTCCTGCATTAAATATAAAAAATTATTCTGAAATATAAATATATATATATATATACTTTTTAATTAATTATAATTAAGCAATTTATGAATGTAATCATTTTTTGCTGACGAATTGATATTTTATAAAGTTTAAAGATCATATTAAATGTATTATGATAAAACTAAACATTATAATACATTTTAGAAATCATTAATTTTATATTTTCATATTTTTAGTAACATTTATTAGGTTTTACAATATAATTTAAAAAATCTTTCTGTATCTCTAGATTTTATAAATTAGAAAATTTTTTCTTAACAATTAATCAGCAAATCTATTTTCTACGTGTTAAAATAATCGGATCATGATACGTTGAAAATAATCGCAAGACATTACCAATCTAAATTTTTAAATCATAAATACGTTTATAAATCTTTCCAACATTCATAAAGAAAATTGGAGATATTATATTACACAATTATTTTATAAAATTTAATAAGATCATATTAAATGTATTATGATAAAACTAAACATTATAATACATTTAGAAATCATTAATTTTATATTTTCATATTTTTAGTAATATTTATTAGGTTTTTTAATATAATTTTAAAAATCTTTCTGTATCTCTAGATTTTATAAATTAGAAAATTGGAGATATTGTATTACACAATTTTTCACATTCTTTCCTCACTTATTCAAATCAAAATAATAGTGATATTTTTTTACGTTTGTGTATAGTCGCTTATAAAAAATTTAATCTACACATTCTAAATATTGAAAATCTTCATATTGAATCTACATATTAAATATTTTCACAAAATTCGATTTTCATTAAATTGAAAATAATGAAAAAAAATACGAGAATAAAAGGATCTTAAGAATCCAAAAAGTCAAACATTCAGACAAAACTATTTCAAATTGACATGTAAGATTATTTGAGAATAATGTTTAAATTTCTAAATATAACCATTAATTATTTGTATAAAAAAAAAAATTACATTTTTAAACATATAATATATTATATTCATTTTTTTTGGTTCTTTATATTTAAAACATTATTTATTATAATTAAAAATTATAACAAATTTACTTAATACTTTCTCGTACTTAACAATTGAATCGTATGTTGGTTGGTTGGTTAAAACTTTAAACAACAATTTTTTTTTAACGTTCAAACAAACATTGTGAGACATCGTTTTGTCCGATATATGAACGGGCGGATGGTATTAGAACGCGAAGTCTATCGCGGCTGATGGCGAGCAAACCGGACACGATTACAGAATCTCGTGAAGCTTCGTTGAACACTGCGAGGCCTCCGACACGCATCGAGGCTTCATCGTTTCTTTTGCTCGCTCTCACTCTTTCTGTGCAACTCATTTTTGTTTCCAAGCTGCTACATAAGCACTAATTCGAGTTACATGCTTCTAGAGTTATCTGGTTGAAAGTTTCAAGAGACATACGGTAGTGTCTCGTGCTAAAAGTCACATGAGTAACAATATTGCGAGATGGACTATGTATCTTATTTATACTCGATCCGTCCGAGTTAAGAGTATACATCTCAGATTATCAGATCTCAGTTCACGACTAACGCGATTGAATTCTTAATAGGCTTAATCGATAACCTGGCTTTCAATTCTATAAAGAAAGAATCAATTTTATCATCTGTGTATAATACTCTATGCGCAAGAATATTACGATGTAAAGTCTGTAAATGTAGAATTTTTTTTTTTTTTTTTTAATTCTATAGTTTTCTATATTTTTTTGAAAAGCGTCTTGGTCATTATTTTGAACAAACGTACTCTTATAATTTCCAACAAAATTCTGCTAATGATCGATATTATATGTCGATCGTAATCCAATTGAAATCAGAGTGCAGTTTAAATCATAATTCAATTCGAAATTATTTATCAGATTAATAAATTTTGAATTTAATCATCTTGTTGTTATGATCTACATCTGTGTATGAATGTTATTTATTTATATTATACAATAGCAGAGTAAAGTATCAAGAATTAATTACATACATATGAACGTAATATGAATTTTCGTTATTGATACGAATAGATTAGCAAATAATTTATGGAAAATATAACTTTTTTATTTATCACGTATCATATCTTGAAGAGACACGGTTTAGTTTCATATATGTTATTTCTACAGTATAGAATATGTCATTAAAAGTCAAAACTTTTCCTGCTATATAATGAATTATAAAAGAATCATTAATGAGACACTATTAATGTTTTTTTACTAAAATGCAGATATCGAATGGTGGTAAAAAATCTACATAATTTCTTGCTCCTGACAGTATATGTAATTCGATGTGCTGTCAATTAGTAAGAGTATTATTAAATAATTTAATTGAAATGTAGACTTTCTAATCGTAAAAAGTATAGCAAAGTAATTATATATATAGAGTGAGAAAGAAAGAGTAATAACATTGGCAAAGAGAATTCTACCGTCGTATTTTGTATATTGTGTACATGTACATATATACATATATTTTATATGTAATATATTCTCATAATTTTAAATCTTTTTAGAAAAAAGCGCCGCACATAGTGAGCACGTGCACATATGTTTTGAACAATTTTGTGTCACGTATTGTGGAATTCAGTTTAATAACGTTATTGGAATAAAAAAATATATTCGAATTTAAAAAAAAAAATTGGAAATTATAAAATAATAAATTAAATAAAAATTATTCGGAAAATTGTCTGTGTAAAACAATATCAAAATTATATTTTTTAAAACAATGTAAAATGTTAT
This sequence comes from Anoplolepis gracilipes, assembly GCF_047496725.1. Taxonomy (NCBI): domain Eukaryota; kingdom Metazoa; phylum Arthropoda; class Insecta; order Hymenoptera; family Formicidae; genus Anoplolepis; species Anoplolepis gracilipes. The sequence goes on from NC_132985.1 coordinate 6,555,829, forward strand.
ACGAAATATTATATGTTAAAAAAGAGAGTACGTTTATAAAATGCACGGCTACAATTAAATATCAATAATCCTAGTGAAATATATAACACATTACACGAACATTATATGTAATACTATTCATCAGGTAAATCAAAAAGGTAAAGCATTTTGTTTACGCAACGAAATGTATTAATTATAAATACTATAAATGTCTCTTCCACTTCATATCTTGAAATATCATTACATCCTAAAACAGAATGATAAAGATACTATTTCAGAGAGATTGTCCGGCGGATAAAATGTTTGTATTTGATACAATTGTTCTTTATTCTCAAATATATACAAACGCACCATCTTACATTTATCCTCCATCATTTATACTGTAAAGCGAAATTTTCTTTTCTAATAAACTTGTAATGAAATTTGACAACATAAACAAAGGCATTAATTTTTTGCGCTTTACAACCGCAGCATATATAAATAAAATACAACAACGTTTAAACTCCATATTCCCCTAAAACTGCAAATTATTTCTCAAATATTTAAAAAAATAAATATTAAAAATTTCCTTCGCGTGTTAAATAGAAAAAAAAAAAAAAAGATAATCGCATAAAAAGGAGTTTCTAAAAATTGTTGCATTTATATAATCGGGATCTTAATTCTCTTGTATAACTGATAATTTCTGTGTATAATTGAGATGTACGAGAAACGTTGCTTGATATCGATTTCGACATTGAGAAGAAATTGCAACGGGCAATGTCACAAGGCGACGAGGAGCTCGTCGGGCCGAGTTAAGTGGCCGAACAAGAGGTAACTCTATCGAGGACAATGCTCCTTCTCAAGGATATCCACTCTTCTCGATAGAGTCGAGAGAGACAATCGCGAGATCGGGAATGCTAACGCACACATGCCAAATTTATTCATTGACAAGATTCGTGATCTTAACAGGAAAACGAGAAGCATAATAGATACGTCTCAAGATTTACTAAGATTGCATTTATATACATCTTGAAGAATATATGTGATGTCCAGCGTATAGTCGGCGGAAAAAAGCTCTTGTATTCTTTGTTTCTTTTTCTTTAGGGAAAATATTTCTTCACGCTTGTTATTTTAACGGGTGCGTAGAAATATACTTTATTTTATCTTTTTTTTTTTCAAATACGTGAAACGTCTTTTCAATATTTTCTCTGACATATGTTAACAGTATTAACATGCATGATAGATATTTTTTTATTATAAAAGAGAAAAAACAAAGGGAGAAGGCCTGAGGGGGATCTCATCCGGTCAGCTGACACAGTAGTCGATAAGAGCGTAATAATAAGACGGTATCATGTATAAAAGGTGTGAATGCCACCTGACATCAAATCTCAGGAATTTTTGCAGATTATTGAAGAAGAGATAGTCGAGTAGCGACATAGTGGCGCCATCTACTTTTCGTGATAAAAATGACAAAAGTTCTTGGAATATGACAACAGATGGCGTGCATCGTGTTATCAGATGCTATATATGTATATAAAAAAATAAAAAAAAAAAAAAAAACACTGGAATGCGCTTATCCATATATTTTTCGTATAGAGAAAAAGAAAGTTGAGAGAAAGAGAGTCGCAGGGAGTAACCGTGTTTTTAAAGCGCATGCGCACTGAGAGCCTTGTAGAGACCTTGTCAAAAATTCAAGCAAATGTACATTTTGATAAACCGTCTCGTCTGGTTTAGACATTTATATTCCATTACAAGGTCCTCATCGTTAAAACATTATTCTTATTCTCTCGGGCATTGACTCACATAAGGAATGGCGAAAAAGCTTCCTGTCATCGAATTTATTTTTAAAACAGGGTCTCGTTAATACATTAACGAATGTAAACAATTGTTTATTTACTAATATGTAATGCAGATTTCCTGAATATGATTAAAAATAAAATGACTTTGATTCCTCCCCTACCCTTGCGTTCTTCTTGCAACTCTTATAATCTGCAACATTTTACTTCTTGAAACAGAGAGTACTCACCTATTTTACCGTTGGGACTATATGGATCGTAACTGCCTGTGCTCATGGGACTCGCGTATCCATTATTGCTAACTTGCTGTTGATGCGGACTGGAGTGCGCTACAGGAGGTTGCTCCGGCAACTGCTGTTGAGAGGCAGAGGTATAGACCACGTGCTGACTATGCAGAGAACTCTGCGGTGATTCCGGACTGTTTGTCGTCAGCCAATCGTCCGCTCTTGTCGTCTTATTGCTATTGCCGATACCGGCGAAGAGGCTACTTCCGGTACTGATCGGTCCAGCAGCCAAAGCGGGCGACGTCGACGTCCCCGCCAGGTGATCGGGTCTCTCGGACTTAACTGTCAAAGATGCGGCACCGCTGACAACGGAGGCGATCGCGGCAACGCTTGCAGCAGCGGTGCCATTAGTGGTGTCGAGACTCGAGTCGCCACTGGTGTCCATGCTGGAGGTTGTCGTTTCTGTCGTCGTCGTCGTGGTGGTTGATGAATTAATTGTTCCTTTTAACCTGGATGAGGCTGCCAGGACGACATCCCCCGTAACAATAACCTCCGACCCTTCATTATATCGCGCTGCTACGTTGCCACTTATTAAACTGGCCACCGTGACGGGAATCTTACTTACAACAGTCCCGTGATATTAAATGCTTTTTCTAGAGACTTTTTTTTTATCGTTTATATAGTTTTGAATTTGCCTAATTATAACTTATCTTTTTCTTAATTGCTTTTCTCAGTGATAAAACATATTTTTTTTCGGTAAAAGTTTGCCGTATTGCAAATTCAATCCTTAATTCTTTCATTTAAAGAATAAGAAAAGTTCGTGTCGATATATCGATCGTTGAAAAATCTTCAAAGGAAGAAATCAATGATTTCATATCATATTTGATATTAAATTAATCAATCGATTTCAGAGATTGAGATTTATATTGATGAAAAAGTTAAGTAATCACAGCCTTTTTTTTTATCGCCTCTTGACGCGATAAAATGCGCGAAAGTTTGCTGTAACTTCATAGTTGAAGTCGTTGCCTGCTACTGCCTCGAGATATCTGCACAACACAAAAGAAATAGATTCCTTAGTTGACATCATTGCTCGACATGATTCAACTGTTATTATTTAATTATGCTTTCAGTTTAAAAAATTCTCAAAAAAAAAAAAAAAAAAAAAAAAATAGATTAATCGACAAATAATTTTTATTTATGAGGTTTCAACAAAAAACAATCTTTTTATATATACAAATATAACATTTTTAATATTTAATTATTTTTAATAATTTTGTTTTAATTTTTCATCTTATATTCGAAAACACAATCAAATTTTTTTATATTTTTTTTTTTTCAATTTGCAAGACAAGTCACTTCAATATACACATATGATATATATACATCTGTGTGTGTGTGTGTGTGTGTGCGTGTAGGGACAATCAAGTAAATATTTACATCGGGAGTACTCGAGGTCATAATCTTGACAACACTGTCAATGTCAAGATCATTCGAATGACTCTTAAAGCAAATATTTACCAAAATTTGCTGACAATTGTAATGTTGTTTTGTTTTGAATAAAAAAATGATTTTTATTCGTGTTACCGTTTTATGTAATTGCTTTTTTACAATTTTGTCTACCCTTTTTGTATTTTTTACATATTCAGTTGTAACTTTAATTTGTTTTTTTTTTTTCTTTTATATTAAAATGTTACTTTGCTTTTTTTGTCAATATTGTTCTCGCTCAAACTTGGCAAATAATTTTGATTGTCTTCGATAGCACTCGAGGAAAAATTATGGCTGAATCAAAACTGAAGAGAAATATATAGGAAAAGAAAAATAGAGATGAAACGGCTGAAGAAGAAAGTTATAAAAGGGAAAGAAGAAAGATAAATAAGAGAAAGAAAAAAAAAGAGGAGACAAGAGAAGCAAGAGAAAGATTACGAGGCAAGGACAAGGACGAAAACAGAAGAAATAGAAATAGGAGCCAACGATGGTGCTGGAATACCGGGAATCGAAGCAGGAGGAGGGAGAAAGAAGAAGGGGTAGTCGAACAAAAAAAAAAAAAAAAAAAAAAAAAAAAAAAATATATATTGAATATTTGACGGAGAAGTTACATTCCATTAAAAAAGTAATGGTGTATTATTCGAATAGTACTTGAAAACCATACAAGTTTCGTATTATCGATCTAGTTACCCGTTTTCCTCCATTTCTCCCCTCATCCCCTCGCGACAGGATTCAGTGCGGAGGAGGCACCTAACCTTCGATGACCTAACCCTGACCCACCCTATTGGTCGACATGGCAATCCGTTCCTTTCCATTTTACACTAATATTTAACATCGTGATAATCTTTAACCTTTAATTTTTTTTACTCCAGATATTTATTAACACAATTCCTAGACTCTGGATATCATACAAATGAATTTGTATCGCAGAGGACTATTGTGTAATGTATTGTGATACTACAAATAAACAAGTGTTGTGAATGATTTGAAGATAAAATACATAGATAACAATACGTCATCCTTCAACTAAAATTGTTTTTCATAAATAAAATAAAATAATTTATTTTGAAAATTAATTTGCGAAAATACTTGCGACAATTAAAAAAATTATCAGAGAGTCGAAATTTTTCGGGCAAAAATTCTAAAATACATGTAATATTTCAGAATCTAAACTCTCTCCCGATTCCCTACAGTTATCTATGAGTTTTGTAAACTGTCCTACATTATATAATACAATTTCCGCGCGCTTATTCGTATATATTTCTCGAACAGAACCGCGATTATGCGCAAGCGTGATATTTCTGGGCCACCTTATACATACATCCACACATCTATAGATGGTCTTTTTCTCTCGTCTCACTCTCTCCTGGTAACTAGGGCATCGGATCGATTCTGCAACGGCGACACAGACGCCACCATCACTACTGACACTACTAACGCCATCACCACTAACACCACTACTATCACCACCACCATCATCATCACTACTATTACAACATCATCAATATCATCATTATCGTCACTATCATTATCATCGTCGATTATTGACATCAAAACTTGACGTGATATTGGTTCGATATCTTGATCAAATTTACGAAAGTATGAACAAACCAAGGGTTTAGATTCCCCTCCCTCAGAAGAATCAAACGGATTTTAAAAGGGTTCTTTTGACAGCATGAATAAAGTTATTTTCAATCTTATTTCAATTAAATTAAGACCTATTTAAATTAAATCTCACGAAATTAATATTCACAATTTTGCGATAGAAAATCGCAGCGAAGATAAAAAATTTTTAATATAAATGTAATATTAAAATCTTGAAGTATTTAGGGCACGTAATTTGCACTAATTTAAGAGTAGTTTCTTGCACATGTGTGTGAAAAAGGAAGTAGAAATATTTTTTTTACGCAATTGAGAAAAAAAGTAATAAAAAAATGTTTAAAAAATGTGAAACAATGTTTACAAATATAAGTAATATACATTAACTACATATTTCCTTTTTAAATCTTACGTTATATATTACAAGGACTTTATAAGTTATCTAAATCAATACAAAAATTTAACGACTATCTCAAGGATTTTTTAAAAAAGAAGTCTATCAAATGTTTAAGAATTTTTAAAATATTTTTCTATATATTTTTATCTTCTCCTTTAGATATATTTATTCTAAAGTTATTTTTTCCCTATAAATATATTTTAAATATGCTTATATAAAATCGTAAACTTTTAAATTTTCATTTGTAGTTCATTTTAATGGAAATACATATATTGTATTATACTTTTCTAAGTTAAGACACTCTCGACGGTGAAACGTGGTACCTAGTTCATACCTATACATATATATACCGATTTGACCTAAATGCAAAATTTGTTCTTGATCTTTACAAATGTATATTATTACTTTGATACTATAAAAATTTTTACAACCAAGGAACTCTCTATGCTTTTATAGATGATACCAGAGAAGCAACAACAATCTCAGAATGCCAGGATTTTGCCTACAAATTTTATGTCCAATAATAAGCTACACAAAACGAAAACAATGAATCAAATAAAAAAAAATATATATATATACATGCATATATATATATATATATATATATATATGCATGTGTAAAGCGTCTAGCAAAGAGAAGGCGACTGTGCTCTAGTTGCAATGCGCATGCACTCTGCGTGCGAAAGTCAGCGAGCAACGACGTAACCATCACGGCTGACGCCGACGCCGACGCCGACGCCGATGCCGACGCCGACGCCGACTCTGACGCTGACCCAGACGCCAACACTGATGCTAATGTCGCCAGGGCGCAAGAGAGAAATCGATTTCCGTTCTATCGTAGATTCGCTTTTTAGTGAGACCATTGACTACATTTATTTACTAAATGTATCGGTACATAAACAGTATTTATAATCGAGAACAGTCACAGCTTAGTTTCAACCTTCAATTAGCGATATAATTTAGTGATATATTAGCGTATGATTCTTCTTTAAATAAAAAGAAAGGTTTAAAATTTTGGAAGCTTTTATGTCGCTGTAAAAATATTGTTTTATTTTTATATTCTTTTTATTCCTTATTATTATTATTATTATTTGAAGATTCTTTTAACTTATAAAAAATTAAACAAAACAAATTAATTACTTTGATTTATGGTTAGAATAAAATATAGTTACAGTTGTATAATTATATAATAAATAGTTGTAATAAAAATAAATTATATATAAATTACAATTTTTACAAGAAATAATAATAAATTGACATAAAAGAAAAATCAGTTTTAATAAAAATACAGTAATAAATCAAAGTAATTAGTTTTGTTTAATTTTTTATAAGTTGAAAGAATTTTCAACTAATAATAATAAGAAATAAAAAAAATATAAAAATAAAACAATATTTTCACAGTGACATTTAAAAGTTTCCATAATTTTAAGCTTTTTTTTCAACAGTATCAATTAAACAGACATTAATGAAACTAGAATATTAATTGACTTAATATAATGATGGAATTGTTAAAAAAATATTAAAATCAAATAAAAAATGTGAAAATGAGAACATATTTTATTGGAAAGTCTAAAGTTAATCGTATACAAAATGGAACTATCAAATCAGACAATAAAAGATTATGTCAGCATTTTTAATTAGTATTAGCTTTGATCGCTTTATAAAAAGCATTGTAATCTGAGAGAGCAAACACACACACACGCAAAATTTGTGTAAATTAAAAGTAAGTACACAAGAAGTTATTAAATTAAACTGTTTAAAAATTCCACTCAGAATTTGAAATTCAAAAATAAAAATCTAATTATTGTACATTTCAGATTGTGCTACGAGAATTATTCAATATAAATTGTTTGTAGAAACTTATATTTCTCTATTAAATACATGCTTTACTATTTATGTGTTTTCATATATTTTATGTATCTTTTATTTTGAAAAAGTCAACCTTAAATATACTATATGTAATGCATATACCAAATATATAATATATGTGATCTTGCATATAAAAATAAAAAATTTAATTAATTTAAGAAAGTAAGAATCTCCAAGAAACTAATAGAAATATTCAAAAACTCAAGAATACAAAAATCTAAGAATCCAGACAAAATTGTAAAGGAAATAAGTCGCAAGTGTATTTTATTTGTACGTGGTACAGAATCTTCATTGAAAAATAATCATATGAATGTACACTGACTCCTTGGAAAAACATGAAAAACCTAGAATTCTCAGAGGAAATTCTCTCTTTCTGTCTTTTTTTTTTTTTTAATACCTGAAGAAATTATGGAATTTTATTGGAACTCAGGGAATATTTAAAAAAATTCTCTCTTTGATAATTTTGCTCTTACTGTAAATTATAAATATATATTTATCTCTGTTTATATATTCAAATTTTAACAAATTATTGAATATGCAGTACACATTCTTTATTTTAATTTTTATTAAATAAATTGAAAATGTTATGAAAGTTAAAAATATTTACCTTAACGAAAGCTATTCAACGTTTTGAGTACACTCGTAAATCTGACAGTTGAAACTTAAATGGCTTTGTGTTTTTCATGTGTGTGAAAAGTATTAGAAAATGTGTACAGTAAAAAAATTTATTTTAGAAAACTATACCAAAAATCTTTAAAATATTCTCTTTATCGGGAATTTTGAACGAAAATACCTGGAAGGTCAGGTGATTTTCAGGGAATTTTTCTGAGTAGACATCATGATAACAAGTTATCTAAAAATCAAGTATGTAATCAAGATTAGAAGCATCTAGAAATGTGTGAATGCGCTACAAGTTTGATCCCATAGGAATGTAGTTGGCCATGAGTGGAAAGATGCACGAGGAAAAAAAGACGAGGAAGAGTAAAGAGGAATAGTCTATGTTTCGCCGTTTTCCGTCAGCAACTACGAGCAGCGAAAGTAAGAACCAGCGGTCATAATCGGCCTTGAACCTAGCAACAGGATCGATGATCTCATCCCCGAATGCGTTCTAACTAAACATGTTAACTTGGAGAAATTTGCGCATGAGCATCATCATGTGAGAAATTAGTATTCCACGATTGATTATTTATTGGCGATTAATTGTTATTGTATATGCAAACATTAACGAATTATATAATTTAAAAAAGACTGTAAAACAAAGAGTTGTGTAAGAAATTCAGAACAGTAAACAGAGAACTGATAAAAATAAAAGAATATTTTAAAAATATTATATAAAATAAAAAAATATGTGAAATTAATTAACTATTAATAGCTGATTTAAGCAATTCTTCCGAGAAAAAAATAGTATAATATGATCAAATGTAAATATGCATAATTATAATTATGACAAGGTCGGATATATATAATTTGATGTGATCATACGTCATCATATCTTTTCATAACTAATTAGGTATATTTACATCTGCTCATGTTGTACCATTTTTTCTCGGATCAGATTAATCTGGCAGGATTGAAAATAAATTCTATATATTAAATAAAATTATATTCATTTTACAAATAGCATATATTGGATAGTTTAAAAATACATATGGATATACGCAAGAAGAATACCCAATCGTAATTTACTACCTAAAAATTTTTTCTTTCGTGAATTTCCTCTATAAAACTGTATTGCAGTACAATGAAATGCTTTTAGCCTCAGCGACAGAGACGAGTGTGTGCATTGTTTAAATATGACAGTATATTCGCCTCATATCGCGTCATGTTGCGTTGCACCGAGCATTTGTGAAAACTGAAGTAAAACAAAAATAATATACATAACAGAGATGCAAAAGATAAATGTAAAATCATAATCAGACTGCTTTTCAACGAAGGAAAAGAGATTGGAAAACTTGATATTTTTTTCCTTTTTTCATTGAAATAACATTTATCTAGTTCACTCAAGTTACCATAACATGCTCCCCTCCCTCTTTTTTCATTCACGTATAAAACATACTGTATGCAAAATATTTGTTGGCAATCATTTGTTAGAATCTGTTGTACTTAAGTATTGTTCGCCTACTTGTCGCATGATATAAATGTAGACATATATAACTTAAGATAAGTTAATGATATTATGGTATGTGTCATTTAAAAACTATTGGCGTTGTAACATGCATTAAAAAAAAGCATTTTTTTATGAATTAAAATTTAAGGTTGAATTTTAAGGTGTATAAAAATTATATATTAATTATATTATTAATTCTCCTAGGTCACATATGGGTCACAATGTCCTGTCGCTGTCTCCAAGTGATTGAAAAAAATTTACATACATTTCTTGACATTTGTAAAAAATGGTCATGTAAGCTAAACTTAAAAGATAAATAAACTAAGGTTAAAAAGATAAATTTTAAACTCTTTTTATTAAGGCTTTTGGAATATTCTATTGTTAAAATATCGATATAAAGTCAAGATGACCCATAAGTGACCTTTAGGGGTTAATATGCGCGTCGCGTCATTCGTGAAATGTTTTTTCTCTCACAATATCAATAACTTGTCAAAGGAAAATGTAACAGAGAGAACTTCTCAGTTCGATTTAGTAGAGTCTTACGTTATTGCAATGGTAATTCAACTTTCGGCAACCTTCTATACACAAATGACAAGAGAAATTAATAGATTTAACAATAAAAGCTTATTTATTAAAGATTAAAAAGAACATAATACCTAATCGTTGTTAATTAAACAAATAATGGACTAATAATTTATTTTTGGAATTTGGTTTTCATAAAAAATTTACTACACATTACATGATAAACTCCAAACTTAGAGAATATCGGAAGAGATAAAGGAGAATGAAGCTATTAGGAATAAGTAATAAGCATTCATTAATAATGATGTACGTTAAAATTTAATGGCATGAATACAAGATAGGAATGTGTGCGATAAAATGAACAAATTTACAGCGTTCATCTCCGAAAAGTCGAAGTTCAACAATCCGAAAGTTTACGTTAACTGGCTATAGCAGAAAACAAACTTGCTATTTCCAGCACATAAGAGGAACGAATCGCTCCAAGGATTCTTGCTTGTATAGCCTCGATCGATAACATGATCTTACCTGTTCCATCCACTCGCACTTTCGCGAAACGAAAGAGAAAGAGGGACCGGTTTTCCATATCGGCCATAACGGATGTGAATGTGGACAACTTGGCCGTGCTAAGTGTATGCCAGCAGGTTGGCTTTCTAACTTGCAGTGCAACCATTGTATCTCAATATTTATTGTCCGTGTAATATATGTATATAGTTAACTTTTGTATAAATAAAAACGATTGTATATAAATGTGTAGAACGATATAGATATATATATATATATAAATAAAAAAATAGATCAATGTATTTTTACGGTGGGAATTTAATAAATTCACGTTTGGGGTAAAATCGCTTCTTTATAACATATTATAATAGTATAATATATATAAATAAATATATATTTGTGTGCCTGCAATTCTGTTTACGCAATACTGATCATTGAGGGGAAAAAAAAGAAACTGCAGTAATAGTTTCAAATAGATAAGTTGAATCGAGTTGAAACAAAACGCTATACAGTGTGCATGTGCCGACAATATAGCTAGGAGGATATTGATTTTCAGATATAAATAGTCTGTAGTATCTATTATTCAAAATGCTCTCAACCTTGTTGGGTTGATAGTACTAGCCGGTGATGCTCAACAAGAGATTTTTTTAAAGAATTTAAATATAATAAAAAAAGAAAAAAAAAAAAAAAAAACTAAGGAAGTATACAATTCCAAAATTTTTACAACGATTATTTTTTGGACTATATAAAGGAAAAGAGATTTAGAATGTTGATAAAATTATTATTACGTATATATATATATAATATATTATATGTGTATAAAATTTTCTAAAAATAAAGGAGCAATTTTGGAATAATACTGGCAAATAAATTACGGTTAAATAAAGAATTCGCAATAATAAGAAAATATAATTAGAGAGATGAGAGAAATAAATAGAAAAGTAAAAAGGAAAAACGGAGGTAAATTAATGATGAAAAGAATTGATAACTTCTTTTATCAATCAGCAATAATCCCGCACTAGAGAAAAACATCTTCGTAATAATCTATCTTTTTGAAAAATTCTTTCAACAATCATTTCTGGATATGTGTGTTTTGAAGAGAGGGTCATTATAATTTTCTGCGTTTATTGTATATTTAATTCAGAATAAAAATACTTTTAATTTGTTTACTTGTGAAATTGCGTGCGGTAAAAGTTTGTTGATTTTGATTTTTGGGAAAACAGGAGAGGAATATTCTTGGAAAACAAAAATTAACCAACTCTCTGCCCACAGTACGAGCTGTCCAATTGTTGTGCATTTGCATAAACGCAATTACGCACACGATACTGTCATCTGCGCCTGTTATTACATGATTTGCTTATTATAACATAACAGAGGGAACGTGACATTTATGTTTGTGAAAGTACGCATGGTACGCCGAAATATCAAAAATTAATAAAGATTAAAGATTTAAATTAAAAAATTTCTACTATAAAATCTCTAATATTTTATATGACCTTTTCTGTAAAACACACACTGGTCAGAAATTGTTGTTGGAAAAAATTTTCAAGCTAGATTATTATGAAGATGTTTTTTTAGTGCTGAATTTTTGCTGGTTTATGACAAAAGAAGTTACCAATTCTTTTTTTCATTGATTTATCTCCGTTTTCTTATTTATCTCTCATCTCTCTAATTATATTTTTTTATTCCTCACTTAATTGTAATTTATTGTATTCGCCAGCATTATATTCCAAAAATATATTTCATATATTTTCATATATAGGTTTTAGAAAAATGTTGCTTGATAATAGCCAAATAATAATGTTTCTTATTGCTTTTAAATTACAAATTTACATTTTTACTACCAATATACACCTAGCTTTCCTATACAAAAAATTTTAGTTTTATTTATCAACCCTTACTCCGTATTGTTATTATTTTTGGCACCGTCTAACTGCACAGGTGGGTCAGTGTATTTTCGATAAGTTTATTAATATGTAAAAGTGTTTTAAAAAAAAATCTGAAAAAATGTATATACCTTCTTTGAACATTCCAAACAAAGACTAAAATAATGAATTTGAAAAATAATTTACTTAAATATATTACTTTATGATTATTTGTTTTCGAGAAATTGACGTTGTTAGAAAAATCACAGACAAAAATGATCCATCAGTACGGAGTAAGGATTAATTAATTTGGAATGAGAGAGATGCTAATACTTTAATATCAGATTTATTAAGTTGAAATATTTTGGAAATGTATGGGAAATATATGCGTTTAGATGGGGCGCTCTCGACAAAGTGCACATGTAAATGGCATTATTGATGATATTGGTGCAGTCTGGCAAGAAAAGAATTACATCCAAGCGAAGAGTGGGAGAGAAAGCAAGTATAGCCAACTATCTAGGTCAGAAAACAAGTGTCGCAACTCGCGACGAATATGCTGTTGGTACGCGAATAAGCGCGTACGTTTACATCTACGCGTGATCAGCAAAACGATCGCATCGAGTCACTATGACCCCTAACTATTAAAGTGTTCAAATGTCATAATAATTATACATAGTCATCTAATGCAATATATATTATCAAACTTAAAATATATTGTAGAACACACACACACACACAACACACAAAATAATATATTGTAAAAGACGTATAATAATAATAAAATAATAAATAATATAATAATAAAAAAACCTTGTACAAAATGTTTTAATAAAATATACAGTACATAAAATATGTTTTTAAATTAAGATACATAAATTGCTTGATTGACATGAATCGTGAATATATCGAGTCTAGAATGAATTTAATCGGAAATGTCTGTTCAGCTGTAAACGTGACATTTTATGTAATATTATTCTGTCTTTTGCATTTTTGGTCATGTATTGCACTTTTGTCTTTATTCTCCTACTATTTGGTAAAATTATAATTTCGCTAATGAACTCTATGTCTGTATAATCAATGTGAAATAGTGTACACGTACATGTATGTATATAGTGAAAAAGAAAAAATTTATTAGTTTATTTTCTGTGAAATTTGAGTTAGTTTTAGCTAGTCAAGAATAAAGATATCGAAAAGTCAACCGTATAGTTCTTAAATAATTTTGTATTTTACATTTGTAGTAAGAATCTCAAACGTTCACAAATTTTTATAAATATATATATATAAGTCTGTAAAAAATTGTATAATATCAAATTAATATAATATAATACATCTCTAAATCTTATAATAATAATATTATATAATTAAATATATATATATATATATATATATATATATACAAATTTAGTATTATATACAGTTTTCTCTAATTTTAAAAGTGCCTTTTTATTATTTAATTTACTGACATTAAGTTTGTCTTCTTCTTTTTTTAACAAATCAAAAATAATATATAAATAATATAAATAAATATAAATAAAATTTGAAAAAGGTCAATATCATGAAATTTAAAGAAATACGCTAATCAATATCCTGTATGTATATTTATGTATGTATATTTAAAGATACGCTGATGATATTTTCACTTCTATTACAATGACTAATGTTTTTCTCCAGATTCAAAATATTTCAAGTGCTATTTTTCGTACTACTAATTCAAACGATGAGTTACTTAGTCCTCCTTCACGAAAACCATTTGAAATGCAAGCAATGTGCTCACGCACGCGCCCAAAGAAAAGAACGCGAATGAAATAGTCACGTAAACAACGGACAATGACTTCACATTGTCCTCGCGCCAAACAATTCTCGTGGATCCGTTATTTCTGACAGAGAACTTCGGTTTCTTTTTCATATTAATTTCAAAGTAGAATGTAAATAATATCAAATAGAAATGCACCAAATTTCAAAACCAACTTGCAACTTCATCTCGATGTACGAGTTAAATAAACCAAAAAATTATTCAGACATTTTCTTTTCAAAATTACAAAAAAGGATATATTTAAAAAAAAATTCTATTGATTATAATTGAGTATTTTATATATAGGCGTCGTATGTATGTGTGTATATATATTTATATATATATATATATATATATATATATATATATATGTTTTATGTATATAAAGTTGCAGAGCTAAAAGAGAATTTAATTTTAAGGCTAAAGGAATCTATTTAAATCTGCTTTTGTAAAGCATCTCATGTTTAAAGTTTAAATGTTTGTAAAGCATCATATGTTTAAAAATTGTAAGTTTTGTCAACAGGTTTAATTGCACACATCCCCAAAATTTCTAATATAAATTTCAGAAATAATTCGCGCGAAAAAAAAAAAAGAAACAAATTTATTAAACACAGCATTTGATTTTAAGTAAATGCTTAATAGTTTTCTGTGCTTAAAAATAGTAACGTGAAATATATTGGCACGCGATATATCAAAGTCAGCATTGCAATATTTGACATTTTCTCAATTTCAACATTTTTAGTATAATTTTAAAGTCGCATTTTAATAAAATTGGCAGTATGTAATGAATAAATCCCGAATATATAATACATATATATAGATATACCATCAAGTAGAAATTACATCAAAATCAGTGAACTTACAAAAACTTTTCTGTATTTCCATTACATTCTCTTTTTCCACTTCTCTTCAATCTTTATCGTTTTTTTTTTATCATTTATTTATTTATTTTTTTTACTTTTATATGTTATCAGTTAATTAACTCATTGCGCCACTGCTCTCTATTATCATTTAATATTACCATTAACTATAATAATTATTATTATTAATAGATTAATATTATTATTTTTCTTATAATTATTATAATTGTAATGATTATTATTACTGGTATTATTGTTATTGTTGCTGTTACTATTATTATTATTATTATTAAACACGTTATTATCGTACAGTTTTCTTATAAATATATTTATGCGTAAGTACTCTATCTAGTCTCTCTCTCTGTCTCTCCCTCTCCCTCTTTCTTTCTCGTTACCCTTGTTTCTATTATTACAACGCTTCGCTTCGCTCAGTTGCTTTTTATCGCGCGATCGATGGCGAGTCGCTGCTCTTCGACAGGGTCTGGCCTCTCACGGAAGGTCACAAGTCGTTATCATCTTCTCGAGTTTCTCCGCTTATAAGTCATATTGCCCTGATTTGCACATTCCCCCCTCCCCCATCTCTGCTGACCACGTAACCTTCCCCACAAATTTATCAGCTTCCGTGAAAAATGTGTTTTTTATAAACAAAATACTTAAATATTATAAAAAAAATATATTTTGTCAGATTTCTTTATGCACATAAAGTTTATATTATATATACCAAGTCATATATTTTTCCACATATTTGGAAAAAAAAAAAAAAAAACTTGATTTTACGCCTCTTTATTTTTTTGTCGATTCTTTTTTTCTTTTTTTTTCAATTGTGGATAGAACTCTTGATAACTTTAAGCTTAAATTAATGTTCTGCATTGAAAATGAAATTAGAATTCAAAATTAAATAAATAATAAGCTTTCGCAACGAGTAAAGCTCTATTCTAAAGTTATGATAGAGAGACTGAGCATTTCCTTTATTTAAAAATTTTTCCTCAATCTTATCCACGTGTAGTATAGAATGAAATATTACGGGTACAATTTTGAGTTATGAAGGATATAAACAAAAGTTTCATGTTAATAATTTGATGTATATAACCATATATAGTCATGAGATAAAATATGAATAGTGAAAACAACATAAGAAGAAAATTTTAATTTAGAGAAAAGTGTCTGTTTTAGAATAAAGAAATTTGTATTTTTATCTTTAAAACATATGTCAACTTTGAACTTCATATACAAGGTGACAATTAGAAAGTAGCTGAAATTATTCGACTGTTATTTAAAAACAAATTAACAGAATTTAAAAAAAACCGTTTTGAATACAAGTCACTTATAAATTTTATTTAATATAAAAATTATATAAAGTATTTTAATATAATTAAATTTTACATAAAAAAAAAAATGGTAGGCAACATTTAATTACTTTATATAATTTTGTATTTTGTTAACAAAATTGACAGATTTCTTGTACTCAAAATAGTTCGATTTTAAAAATTTTATCCATATGTTCCCAAAATAACAACAATAGTTTCAGCAATTTTAATTGTCACCCTGTATGCAATTTTTTAATTGTTACCTGTAAGTCTCTAATACAGACAAACTGTGTCTATATACATTGTCCGCGAGCAACGTACGCGAACAGTAGGTACATGAATGTCTGCAAACTCTGTACGCGAACAAATATTTTGTACGCGAATAGCGTTTTTCGCTCGAAATGAAAAACACCGGACAAAAATCCATAGGTAAGAACGTATTCGCAAATAAATGTTTTTTTTTTTTTTTTTTTTTTTTTTTTTTTTTTTATCAAGCAGTAATAATTGTGTTCTCCAATCAGACAGTTTCCTAAAAAGACATACGAAAAATATCGTCCAAGAAAATATCGTTCAGTGAATGCTGACATTTACGAATTATTATACGCAGATTGTATGTATAAATATATATAAATATATATATAGATATACAGATAATAAGATAAAAGTATTATTTGACTTCAGCATCGTTTTATCTAATAAAGTTTCATATAATAATTGAAATATAATAATAATAATAATGTAAATACATTAAATGAAATACAAATCAATCATCACCCGATTCAATAAAATGTGCTAAATATGTTGACCTTTTATTTTACGCGAAAAATACAGAGTGATAAGAGTAATGAATTTTACTTCGTACAAACAGTTTAATGCTAAATCTACGCACTCTATGCACATTTTATAAAACATAAACAAAACATAATAGTAGATTTTGTTTGCTTTGCAAAATAAAGTTCACTATTTATTGCCCCATTATATTTTACGCATAAAATGATGTTTTCAGCATCCATCGTACGATGTTTTCCTTGTGAAGCGAAATTCATCACATCGTGATAAGACAAACACAAATGTATATATGTATACAATTATAAAAATAATAATACAAACAAGAATAACGAAAAACACTTAACATTTTCGTATTTATATCTCTAAAACTGAAATTTGATTAAAACAATATTAAAATTAATCAGTATTCTTATCTTCACATGAATGTATCGTGTCAAGGTTATCAAAAGTATGTTTGCCTCTTCTTCTTATGTAAATAAATAAATGCCAAATCGATTCCTTGATCCAAGAATTCGCCTCTCAATATCGACATCAATTTAGACACACAGCTCGTTCTTTCTTATTAATTTTCTATATGCATATAATAGGAATATTTTAAACATTCTTTCGAAACTATAAGCTTTTCTTTATCATAAAGTGTCAAAAAAAAAAAAAACATGAGATTTCAAGACTGATATTTATATAAAGCAGCAGTTGTCAGTCACGTACCCTTTACATTAAATTTTCTAATTTAACATAATTTTTTATTACTTAAAATACTGTAAAAGATGCATATATTCAAAAATAATTTCTAAATGTTTAAACATTAAAAAAAAATTATTTTTGCACCATAATGGTATTATTAAGATTTTTATTGTTGAGGATCTGAAAAATCTGCTATTATTTAATCATACGAGTCTAGAACTTCTTTCAAAGAATAAATTTTTTTTTTTTTTTTAATTTGAACGGATTCAGTATCCGCGACTCGTTTAGCTGTCAAATAATCTAGTGTGTTTCTTAATGTCTGCGATGAATTTTTTTAAAGATGTAATTTATATTTTTTTCTCCCTTTTTTATATTCCCATTTACATATAATCTGTAGAGGAATTTTTCAAGAGTAACTTTTTTCAGTTGGTTTTTATTAAAGCTCGAGTTTTTGCATCTAAAACGCTGTTTATTCTCCATCGTAAAATATGAATGAAATTAAAACACCCGATCGAAAAGGATTAAGGAATGTTTGCAAACTTTAACGGACAGAAAGCCACAACATAATTATTGTTTTTCTGAGTCATCGAGCATGTTCATAACGATAAGCAGAAGTGACAAAGAAAGTAGATTATTAGAGTTGAAAAAAAAAAAATTTATTAACCCTTTGAGTCACGAATTTTTCTAATTGTCAGTATTTTGTAAAATTTGGTATATAAGGGTTTTTGGGGTCGCTGATTACAGAAATTTTACTTCCGCCATATTGGATCCCTATATTAAATTTTTTTTCCTTTAGATTCAGATTTTGCGATCTAAAAAAACCTTCAGAGAAAAAATTTAAAAAAGAATACAACTGTTACTTTCAATTTAGAACAGAAAATATTGTTTTTTATATATTTTTTATCAAAAAGAAAAAAGGATTTAACAAAAACAACACGGTGGAAAATTCTAAAAAAATTCTGAAAAATACTTTAGAGTGTACTAAGATTATAAAAAAATTGCCGTATTTATTGTCATAATAGATTAGTAGAAAATACATTTTTTCGTAAAAAAGGACTAATTTTGACAGTTTGTTTATATATGGTATTTTTGCAATTAACAATTAATGACTGTTGCAATTTTTTTTACACTTATTGATGTTCTGGAGATTCTGCAGAAACAAAAAATCCGGTATTTATTGATAAAAAAGTAGTTAAAACAATAAAAAAAACTACGAAAAAAAAGGTGGGTCTCTGGGTGACCCAAAGGGTTAATATTTATATTAACAGGTTAACAGTCAAACGAAATTTACGATTTCTTGATACAACCCTTAATCAATCACGCGAATTACGTGAGTATCACTGATTTACAGTTAGCACCTCGAGAGAATTTTCAGTGCGCTTATTAAATAGTAATTTCCATTTCCCTTGTCACTTCTCACGATTTTTCAGTAAGCTGCCAACACTATGTCCCTCATTTTAATTCTCCTTGTACCGCAATATGTTTTCCCATTCGACATCGTCTGCGCTTTATCTCCGGCTGTTCTCGAGAAATGTTCGGTCAGATGTGCTAGCAATGCGACAACGACGTAGTTGGTAGTGGTAGTGATGATGAATAGAGGTGGTGAGAGAGGGTGATGGTAGTGGTGGAGCTAGTGATGGTGGTGGTAATGTTGGTGAGGATGGTAGTGGTAGTAATAACGGCAGTGGTGGTAGTGGTTGGTGTAGATGGTGGTGGTAATGGTGATGGCTGTGGTGGTGGTAGTAATGATGGTAGTGGCAGCCAGTGATGGCAGTGACGGTAGCGGCCAGAGATGGTTGTAGTAGTAGTAATGGACGGCTGTAGGTTGTGTAGTGGTGATGGTGATGTGTGCGATGACGGTGGTGGCACAGAGAGACAGACAAAACGGACACAATGTTTTCGCTTTGGTCAATAGTGACCGAGGGAAAGCGTCGCGTTCGCATTGCAATACATGATTATTACAGTCATCCGTAAAAACATGCGACACTACAGACTCGGCATGGCACATAGCGAGAATATAGGGCGACTGTAGACAGCTGACACAAATGCAGAATTTACGAACTGACTTCTTCAGTTGATAATAATACGGAGTGTTAAAAATGAACATGTCACAGAAATTGGCCTTTTTTTTTTTTTTCTAATATTCCGAAGATGTCAAAGTCATCAAGTTTTATGGTAGCAAAAAGTGTCAATACTGATAATTGTAGTCTGTATACTATTTACAATTTTGTTTGCAATTAATAAAACAGTAGCTTTCGGTATCCCAAAATATATATATAAAATCACATCAATTTTTACTCTGCTATAAATATCGGATTTTTTTAATAATTTAAGAGACATTTGTACAAAAATGTCACTCACACACATATACATATGTCCCATACATATATACTGCGAATTTATCTATAAAAAAAATCAATTATTATTAATCGATGAATTATAATATATTAAAGATTTTTAATAAAATCTGTACATTAATATTGATAGAATTATTTCGAAATAAAATCAATTTTCATAAATAGAAATTTATAATTTTTTATCATATTGAAATTTAAATTCAAAACCAGGTACATCTTTTCAAGAAATGTAGACTCGGCATCATAATGCCTTCCAGTTTCAGTTTAGACATTTTTCAGTTGCATCATATCTAAATATATATGTATTGTACATTATATGATTTAGAATAGTTTGACAATTTGACACATTTTTAAGTGTTTGCATAAAATGAAAGACAAAACACACCCAAATAAAGCATAAAAAATTAATAAGTTATACAATACTAAATTAATTAAAATATAATATATAATAAAATAGTTTTGAGTAAAAACAAAAAGAAGAAAAATATATAATTTTAGGTTTTTAATCAATCATAATACATAAATATATTTAGACACGTGTTCGGTTGAAGAATGTTCGAACTTGAAGCTAGAAGAGAATAAATTACGAGTAACGTGTATATGATATCCTATATCGAAAATATGTACGTTCTCGCGAGATGTTTCTGGTTCGAAAGCGACACGACATATCAATAATTGGATCGCGATCGTCGCAATCGCGGCTATCGAGCATATAGCGAGCACGCGGTCACTCGCTCCGTTCTTGCGGTGAGTCAATGTGTGTATGTATATGCGAGAGCTAAAAATGATACGTTGCACGGGGAGTGACGTCATGACGAGTCAGCTCCTCGGCCGATGATCGACACGGCGTGGCGTGCGCGCGATGTGGCGACGAGTACATACGTGTATATGCGAATATTTACGTCAAACACTGATACCAAATTTGCAGCAAGTTGGAGAAAGAGAGAACATTTCGTCAAACTGTCGTTATTAAATTCTTGCGAACTGACATCTAATTGTAAAACTGCACCCTGCATGTAGGTTTAAATCTTAAATATTTTAGAGCTTTCTGACAGGGTGTCTACTGAAAAATCTTGTAAAAAAAATTCCCTAATTTTCTTGGTTATTTTTGTTTAAAATTTCAAGTAAAAAGAATATTTTCAAGACTTTTTAATACAACTTTCTCTAAAATAAATTTTTTTATTATATGCATTTTCGAATGTTTCATGAGAAGGAAAAACACCGAGCCTCTTAAGTTTCAATGCTAGATTTATAAATGTACTACAAAAACTGAATAACTTTCATAATTTTTCTATTATATAAAATTTTAATTTCTTTATTCATTAAAAGTTACAAAGAGTATTTGATGTAATGACTGTATGTACTTCATATTTAATATTATGTCGAGATATTAAACATATAAACAAAAAAATATATATACATATATTTATACAGGACAAACTGAGACGTCAAGTTCACGTTGTCTTACTTCATCTGCCGACGATTTTTTAAGCATTTCTTTTGCTATACTTTAAGAGTTTCACAATAGTTATACAAAAAGTTCTATATATATGCGTAAAAATTATTAGAATATTAATTAAACAATTAAATTGTTAAATTAAATGCTAGTCATATTTCGAGAATTCTATAGATTATCGAGACTTTGTGTTATTCTGTAGTTACTTTTAATTTTTAGAATTATTAAAATTTTTATCGAGACATTGATCGTATTTCGATAGTTCTATCGACTTTAATGACATTTCATGTCAATCTATAATCACTTTTAACTTTTAGAGAAGGTCTATGAGTAATTATGAGATTTTTATGCGTAAAAATTATTACAATATATTTATTAAACAAATTAGATTAGCTGAGACACCAAACATACAAATACTGATTGTGAGATGAGACGCTAGTTATATTTCGAATGTTCTATCGACTTTAAAATCAGATTTTGTGTTATTTTTTTTTTGTGTCGTTCTGCAATCGCTTATACTTTCTGAACAAAGTTCTAAATATGCGTAAAAATTGTTAGAATATTTATTAAACAAATTAGATATCGAAACGCCAGTATAACATGAATCTCATTTACGTCCACTGTCTCGGGCGATCTTATTTATATAATTATCTAATATATAATATTCTAATTATTTTTACGCATAAAACTTTTTGTAAAACTATTGCAGCATTATCAAGTGCTTAAAACTTGGCAAGAATGCTAAAAAAAGAATTGACGTGTCGAAGGACAAAGTGAGAGACAGTGTGAACAATCTGGTGTCTCAGTTTGTCCCGATTTTTTCCCAGTTTACTCTTTTAATAGCCAGCACTATTTGTTCAATCTATATACCAAGAATTCTAAAATTATTGAAAACATATGCACAATTCATTTATCATAGACGAGTGGAGATACGAGCGTCTCAGTACGTTCGGTATCTCAAACGATTTAATTGTTTAATATTCTAATAATTTTTATAGATAGAACTTTTTGTAAAATTATCGAAGAATATATAAAATTTTCAAGCACTAAAAATCTGATACGAAAAGATAAAAAAAATCTTTAACAAACAAAGCAAGACACAGTAAACTATCTCAGCTTGTCTCGAGCCATTCTTTTTGTTTAATAGTCAGAACTATTTGTTTAATTTTATCAAGAACTCTAGAAAAATACTTTATTAAAAATAAAGCCAAAGCTCTCAACAATTAATGAGTTTCCACGAAGTGAGACGCCAGTTTTACATATACAACTGACTGTTTACAAGATGAAAAGTAAAATTATCAAAAAAGGAATTTTCGAAAAAATTCCCTGAATCCCAATAAATTCCATGAGATTTCCCTGATTTTTCCAGATACAAAAGTTTGTATAAATAGCAAGACGTAAACAAATTTTTAAATAGAAAATAATTGCTGTGTAACAATGATAAAATATTAATCATTTTATTTTAGGCTGTTTGCCACCACACTAGAAATAATGTGTAAAAAATAAGGTTTCTCTGGCAAAGATTTTTTTTAACTTGATAACAATTTTTTTTCTAGAATCACTTAAAAATCCTAACAATTCTTTTAGAAGCATAAACCTTTTCGAAAAGTTATGTAAATATATAATCGATAATGCACCAAAATAATTTTGTGATTTAAACGTGATATGCTTAAATATATTTTAGTGTGATTGCATTTTTAAACCATATCGAAGCATGCGTGTTATAAAATACGGTCAATGAATCATAACTTATGAGTCTTGGAAACTGATAAGATGATGCATTATCACGCAGTGCCTTTGATATTAACATCAAAATTCAAATAAGTTAACGATCGAGTAATTTCTAGAGAGAGGTAGAGAGAGAGAGAGATCTTGATACTATATCAATTTTTTTAAACAGTTTATTTTTATTTAAAAAAATATATAAAAAAGATATAAATATTCAATGTGTATGTATTCTGCTATTTTTCATTCATTTCTTTTTTATATATCTTTTTTTTTATTCTTCGTATTAACAATTTTATATTTTTTTTTTACTTAATATATTCTTTTTTGTCCTTGATAACATGTTAGCTAATTCTTAATTTTTGCTGATCAAACAAAAATTTAGACAAACTACTTTATAAGAGAGAGAGAGGAAAGAAATGTATAGCTACATTCATTAACATTCATGCATAACGTATATTATTTATAATGTAATTCAGATATATTTTGAATATAAATCTTTGCGGTTTCTAACTATTTTTTAAACAAACTTTGCAATGCTTAGCACTGTAAATGCACATACTATTTAGTACAGTACTTTTTCAAAATTATTTAAATTATGTATTTACTACATTTTGCTTTTACAGTATTTTTACTTGTGTCATACATAAACGCAATGTGAATATAAATATAACTTTGCAGGAAAATATATCTATAGCAATGTGTCATTATCAATGTAACAAATATGTTTAAAATGTCATGCATATAATGGGTTAAGAGAATGTGTAATTTATGATAAGCACAATATATTAAATATATATATAAATTTATGATAAGCATAATGATCAGTCATTCTGTATACAGAATTTAAAAAAAATTTCATATTTTGATGAAATAAAATAAAATTCAAATAAATTTTTGATGACATTAATACTTGACATTGAATAAAGACAAAATTGGTTTCTTTTACGTAAAGGACGAATTTATTATTCGTTCATTAAAGTGTTAAAAATTTATTTCTGATCGCAAATCTTGACTTCGTCCTTTATTCATTGTTAGTTTTTAACGTAAAAAATTTATTGCTTCTATTTCTTTTAATCCTAAAATATATTCTATAATTAATACACACTTTTGCAACGTACCATATATAAGAATTAAAAGTTGTCTGTTATTTACTCTACAATTCAGTGCTGATATTTTTTTAAATATTATTTTTTGATAGCACTATTAATTTTGAGATTGGAGCGAGAAAATAGCAATAAAAATTATAGTATTACATGTATATCTAAACTTAATTTCTCATAATCGAGAACTCATAAATTAACGTAGAGGTAGCTTAATATGCCTACATTTCATCTTCACGTTTACTTTATTTTTCAAACAGATATGATAACAATTAATACAGAAAAATATATTTGTTTTAAGATATTTTCTCGAATAATAATATAAAATATAAAAAGTAATTATCTTCCTCGACAAAATATGTAAATCTTTTAATTTTCAAGTCAAGAAATCATTCTCAAGAAATAAAAAATAAAAAAATGAATTTTTAAAAATCTTTCTTACAACATAAATAAAATTTAAATATGTTGCTGCAAATCGAGCACTGATCATATACAAAATCATTTTCTTTAAGCATCATTATATATATTTTACTTTAATGTACAAATTAACAAAGAAACATAAAAAAACAATATAAAAAAGTATATACAAAAAATTATTCTTTAAGGTTTCAATTTTTATAACATCAGATGCTATTTCTATTTTATTAAATGGGATTTCTCAATTTCCACAGCTTAAATTTTACTTTTTACTTCTTATCTGTATGTAAAATAAATAAATATAAAAAAATATAGAAAATTATATCTTCAAAGCAACAAATAATTTTCTTTTATTTTTTATATTTATTTATTTTACATACAGATAAGAAGTAAAAAGTAAAATTTAAGCTGTGGAAATTAATATCTAATAAACTAATATCTAATTAAATTTCTGTTAATATAATTGTTGATCCACATGAGATTATAGTTGATTATTTAATCTACAAATCATCTTTTTCTTAGGGTTTTTATAAAATTGAATTATACTATTATTATTGCAAAATTACTTGATGTTTTAAAAAAATATAAATAAAAATTAGCAACTATTATATCACTTTGATGTCTCAGGTTCTTGAAGTTATATTTGATAATTTTTCGGGCAATAGTTTACATGTAATTTTTTTAACAAGATTAAGAAATATTTGATTTAATTTATGAATAGAAAAATTACTTGAAACTAATATTATCATAAATATTTGATGTAGAATAATTTATATTAATTAATAGTGTATTATTGTGCGTACTACTAGTATACGAATTATTATGCGTGCAAAATCCTCCCAAATACATTGCACAATCAATGTATACATTTCTAATCGGTCATTGCATCCCAATCTTTTCGAGTATTTGTACAAACATCGTAAGACACGAGTATATATAACGTAAACTCGTTAAAGGAAAATATTTCTCGTGAATTCTTCTCAAATTTATACACTTATATAAACTTATTAAAGATTAATAATTTTTATATGCTTGAGCGTAAGAATACAAATGGGCATAAAAATAGGCTCATACAATTTTAAATTTCTTAATTATTATTAAAAATAAACGAGAGAAAGAGAGAGAGAAATGTTATTTCGCACGATTGTTCGATATCGTTAAATCGATGCGTTAATAATTTTCAACGATTGCGATTGTTTTGCCAATTCAACGACCGTTTTGTGTATCTTTGCCAACAATAAATTTTCAGACATCTTGAACGTCAACGAATTGTATCTCGCATTTGTGCGATCGGAAAGTTCTCGTGCGACGCGTCCTCGCGCGAAGGTCGCGCCTTCGTGCGAGTGAATAGCAAATGTGCGAGAGAGAGAGAGAGAGAGAGAGAGAGAGAGAGAGATGCAGAAAGAAAGGAAAAGAGGTGGGAGAAAAAGGAGGAAAGATAGAGAGAGAAAGCTGAATCAATCTTTCCATATATAATATCGATACAACGACTTCTAATCTCCGATTTCAGAATTCAGATAATTGTCTGCTTAAGTAACTCTTATTCAAATATACAATAGGTATATTTGGAATGTGTGTGTGTGTGTATATATATATATACATATATATATGTCACAAGTGTGTACAATTTATTAGAAATTGAAAGGTGGGTACTCACACATAACAAGATAGCGTAGAAATTTTAGGCAGGATTTTCCGGTCCTCGAATTCTCTCCGATGGCACTCTCATATGCACTTACACACGTGTAACACGTCACTTATTTGCTCTTTTCTTTTATACCGCACCACGTATATACGCAGGGATACGCAGGATGAAAAAGCGCGAAATTCGGGTAGGTATATCGGATCCCCTGAAGAGAGAAGCAAAGAGAAAATAGTCGCGAATCCACAAACAACGTCTGTTTAGCCTCGCCTCTCGCGAAAGCGCGACTGATCGCTGTCTTCGTTGCACTCTTTACCATTCGTCACCGTCCGAACATATTCGTCTCTTACTCTCTCTCTTTCTCTCCCTCTCCCGCATCTTATCACCCATCCACTTTCAATTCTCTCTCTCTCTCTCTCTCTCTCTCTCTCCCTCTCTTTCTCTCTTTCTCCCCTTTTTTATCGTCTCTCTGCCCCCTTTACTTTCTTTTTCGTCCGAGCCTTTATCCTCTTTTCCATCTTTTTCTAGTCTCAAAAGCGCATTTCTGTCTTCGATTGTCCAAAGAGGATGGAGAACCGTGTTACGTACGATAAAGAGAGACAGACTGATAGACAAACAGAAAAGGATAGTAAGTAGAGACAGACGGAGGGAGAGGAAGAGGAAGAGGAAAGGGAGAGAGGGAGAGAGAGAGAGAGAAAGAGAGAAAGAAAGAGAGAGAGACGCACGTTAATTTGACGAGAAACAATGCTATAAAGAAAGGACGTTCTTCTTCGAAGAAAATGCAATGACACACGCACGTCACAAACTCCAATTCGACCGCTATGAGTACAAGCACGCGACTGCAGTGTTCGTACATGCTACGGAGTGACTCGCGACTCTGCCATCGACTTCGACGGTGGCGCTGCCGGTGGCGGCAGATGGAAGCGGCGCGCGCCAAATTTGATCGTCCCGTGAAGGAAGGGAAACTGACGTGACATTGCCATCTGACATTACCGTTGTCACACAACGATCAAAATAAATGCTCTTATTTATCGCGTGAAAAGCACACGATTAGGAATTTTATTCCGTCAAGATTAAAGGTTGAAGAGAAAAAGCAAAAATAATAATGAAATCAAATAAATTCTTTGATAGTATTTTTATAATTTTAATTATCGATTGCCACACCACAATCAAAATAAATATTCTTATTTATCGCGTAAAAAGCACACGATTAGGAATTTTATTCCGTCAAGATTAAAGGTTGAAGAGAAAAAGCAAAAATAATAATGAAATCAAATAAATTCTTTGATAGTAATTTTATGTTTTTAATTATTAATCGGAATTAAAAAAGGCCATTGAAAATAAAATCTAATAGTCAAGTTTATTCTGGAACTAGTTTTTTTTCCCACCTTTCGAAATCGCTTCTCAATTCCTATTATTCTGTTCTAATGGCACATGTGTAGAATGAAAATGTTATCAGGGTTTCTTTGTCTATCTCATGCTACGCATGTTAAATGTTAATGTGATAACGTGAAATGACTTAATGCATGAAGGTAACATTAGCTGCCAATGTGAACAAATGTAATTTTGATTTCTAACGTAAGAAAGACGAGTTGACAAGTTATACCGACTTTATTAATTTATTTCGATTAATCTCAATAAAATTACTAATATAGTTATATATTCTAACATCTTTTATGAGCTTTATTATTTACAATTTTATAAGATTCTCTCTCTCTCTCTCTCTCTCTCTCTCTCTCATACCTTCTTTTAGGGACAATTATAGAAAATAAAATATAATAGCAAAATTAAATGTCTTTATATAATTTTCTATGTGTAACAATATAATAATAAAATCGAGAAATTATAAATATATAATCTAAAGGCTAATAAATAATATATTTGTCATTGTAATCTTTAAAGAACATTAATATTACAAAAAATAGTATTTTAATAAGAGATCAATTATAAGAGTATTTACGGTTATCAGACTCAAAGTAAAAATAGTTTTATAACTACAATAGAAAAAATGCGTGATAATAGTAATTTGCGCTTGTTTAACATTGCAAATACAATAAAATTAACAAGACCTTTATTCTTTAAACACTCGTTATGTTCATAACAATAGGTATACATGACTACATAATGGCAAAGTCATCAAAATTATATTCTTGTTAGATCAAATTTTATGGCAGTCAAAAAATGTCCATTTTACTATATCTATCAAAGTTTTATATGTGTCTTATTTTCTTTCTATACTAATAAAAATCTAATGTTATTTAATATTAACATGGTTTCAAGGCATTATCAATGCAAGTAAAATAAAATGTATAAATATTCCTTATTAAAAATTGATATAAATCTTATTTATATATATGATGATTTTTATTCAAAAAATATATATCAGTGAAAGATTGAAAAAAAATTGATATGTCCTTAAAAAGTGTTTAAAAACTTTGTTTATAAATAACTTTTCGTTATCATTCATTAATTATTCAATTAAGGCACGAAAATTAAAAAGGCACTTTATCTCTCTCATTGCACTTTCTTACGAAGTTATTTTATAGTTAGTTTATATCAGTTTATGCATTTTGATTTAAAAAATTCCAATTATCCAGAGTATATAAATAAATTAAATATTATATAAGTATTCAGATTAGATAAATAAACTTTTGATATTAAGTTTTTAAAATTGCAAAATAAAACTTATTTTTTTATCTTCTCATTGCACAATTATTAAAATATTTTGCAAAATTTTTTAATAAATAAAAAAAATTCGATTATATATATAGTCACAGTTTTGATATGTATAATATTGATCAAAACTGTTTGGCATCACTACATATATGTGATAGTGCTATGACATAAGGGGCAAGCATTTATATTAACTACGTCGCGTTCTGTTGCAACGTGATGTCTACAAACGGTGCAGATCCACGCGATACTGAGATCCATCAGCGGTTTGCCTGAGATAATGCAAGCCGGGAACCTGGTGGAGCAATTAGGACACACGATGCACCAATCGGGTACCAGGGTCTCGCAGTTGACGCATTCTGCTTTATTATTGCGGCAGTCCTTCGGGGTGTGCTTGGTGAAGATGTTCACCGCCAGTTCTTCGTACTCTTCTTTTTTCGCTTCCGAGATCGTCTCGAGCCCCTCCAATTTTATAAAGGCCTTCGAACAGGTAGCAAACGCGTGACTAACGGCGCTTGATAATGCCAATAGACAATAAATGTCTTCTACCTCTAGAATATCCTCATAATCTCTCAACCGTAGGGCCGTCTTCATCGCGGCGTCGAAATTGCCGTCGTATAATTGTCTGTGTGCAAGCAAAAAGAAGTGATACGCTTCGGCACCTCGCCAGGCATTTTCTATGATTTTGGTATCCTCGTTGCTTTCAGTGAGGCCCATAACGATGTTGCTGCGACCGCCCTTTATCGCCGGAACGCTGTTGATATGATCCTCAATCAGTAACGCTGCGAGAACATATATCTTTTTAACGCGCAAAGGATGCGACTTGGACTTGGCTTGTTCCTCGGCAAGACGAAACAGTAATTTAGCCGCTTCCAAATTATAGTTGGCTTTCTTGTACAGCTCGATCGCCTGAAGACGTTTGCCATTTGATAATAAGTGATTAGCGTATTTGTTTAGTAACTCACCAATCTGCGCCATTTTGTAAGTTTTCGCCAGATCAACGGCTTGATCCCAGTGATTCAGACGCACGCATGTATCCACGGCAAGTTTCACATCGCCGTATTTGATATAGGCTGCCACTGCTTGCGAACTCATCCCTACCGAAGCCAACATTCTTGCTACGGTTTTCAGGATAGGACTCTTGTCCGGCAACTGATCCACTGTTGCCGCCAGTTGATGGAAATCCTCCAATTTGTAATAACATTGAATAAGTTTCTCCAGATTCCTACCCTTCTCGTAGTATTCCTTCGCGCTCTCCCAATTTTGTCTTTCGGCAAAGTGATCGGCAATCTTGTTGTACGCGTGCTCCATCTGCTTGTCCGAACCTCCGATGCCCATCTTCATCAGCTGCACCACTCGGAAGTAGTCACCTAGTTTCTGACGCAATGCAATCGCCAAGTCTCTTCTGTCTATGTCTAAATACAGTTTCTCGGCCTCGTCGTAATTGCCAAGAAACGCTGCTACTTCGGCCTTCTTCAACTGGTCGTTATGCACATTCTGCAAACGTTTGATAAACTGTATACCTAGATAATCTGTGCATCTTACCATAGCGTTTTCTGCCGTTTCTAAATCAAGCTTCATCAACGCGGATTCAGCCAGTAAACGCCACAGACGTGGATGAGGATTATCTTGGATGAAATTATTGGCCTCCTTCAAACCTACTTTGGCCAACAACTCTCTCGTGTCTCTGAGAGATTTTACTTCCAAATCGACAATCAATTCTTTTCGCGTCTCCTCGGGTTTCAGCATGAGATCATCTAGTAAAACGCAACGTATCTCCAAATCTTGGAATGCACAAATGTATCCGGAGCAGGCTATAGGCTCTTCAGGGTCCAGCCCTCTCAAAACATACATTCTAGTCTTCTCCATAATCGCCAAGAGCGCGGGATTGTCTTGTGCCCAACACATGGCCCATACATCCTTTCTCTCAAATTTGGCTACATCTTCGTTCGCGTCTCCGTCTCGCGAATTGGGCGTTTTTTGCGGATCCAGATCCAACATGGTGAGAATACCGTTAGCATCCATGATGGAGACACGCGTAGAGTCACAATTAATGGCGAGTCTGTGTAATCTACGCGCTGTATTGTATCTATTCATGAGCGTAACTTGTGGCAAGGAATATCGTTGGATCATCCCCGATTCTCTGCCAACTAAAAGAACTTTCTCAGTGGCGTAAATACAACAAATTGGGTCCATGCTAGCTTTCGTGCTGATGGGAGTCTCGAATGTACCGTCTTTGTCTAAATCCTGAATAACTTCTGTCACGCCGGTCGGCGTTTCGTCCACATGATAGATCTTGTATTTGCGCATTCTGCTGGGGTGTAACGTTGAATTACGGGGCGTGCGAAAGTGCCATACCAGGAAATTATTTTTGGACGCAGCCATAACCATGTTGCCAGTCATAGTGAGATATAATGGCTCTAGATCCATGAATTTTGAATCTATCGGTGTAGCAATAGTGTTACAAACGAGCAAAGCGAATTGTTCAGTAGCTTGAGTAGGATCGTTTCTCACGGAGAGCACGCAATGCTCCCCGTATGAGGCTATCGATATCAAGGAACGCACATACTTAGTGCAACACGTGTTGTTGCTCGTGTTCCAGAAAGTCACGCAAATGCCATCCTTGTTGACCTTCTCGTTTGTGAAAACAACCGTGTTACTGAAATAAGTCCATTTGTAATCCAGACGAATATTTGCGAAATATATGTGCGAGTCGACAGATAAGGCGACTCTGAGAGAAGCTTTCTCCCAAGTACAACACGTTACTTCTTTGCCTGGTATCTTCAAAGTCCTCACGTGCTCGCCAAATGGTGTATAAAACTGTATGACATTCATGTCCTTTGTTTCTCCATTACTGAGTAACGGCATCATACCCGTTACCGCCAATAAGGAGCCGCAACTGTTCCAGCAACACCACGAAGCAGTCACACCAGTTTCCATCATAATCGGGTTGTCGTCATTGGTATCTCGCATTAATTGTATCATGCCATTGCGATAGCAGATAGCAAGAGTAGGGCAGTCTATTGCAACGTAACCATTTCTTCCGTCGTACCATTGTAGTGCCACTATGATCTGAAACTGAGAGGTATTGAATGAAGGTATACTCAGTTTTGTTAGGAATACACCTTGATTATTGTAGAGATGAAGTTCCCCGTTTTTTAAACCGAATAGAAGTAATTTTCCATCCGGAGACCATTGTACGGCAGACAGGGATACATTTTTCAGTTCTTTACCCCAGATCCTGTTACCATCGACAGAACCGACAATCACAGCTCCATCTTCATAGACTATACATATCTTTTGACCATCGCAACTCCACGCCATTCCTTTTACTACAGACTTGTTGCGATTGTTTATCATTTCTTCATACCACGACCCTTTGTACAGCATCCAAACAATTATAACTCCATTTTGATCACTCGAGGTCAACTTCTGATGCGCTTCATTCCATGTAACCACTTGAACATGACCGTTGTGGCCCTCTAGAGGCTGATTCATGCTCAAATTACTTGCCGCAGCCAAGCCTCGAGCTTTTCCTCCACTATGTGAGCTATTAACATTGGAATCCACTCGTAACACCTTCAACAGACCATCCTCTCCTCCGACAGCAATGTACCCATCTCTTTGATTCCATGCTATGCAGTTTAATCGGAAGTTGTTTGGTATGGAGATTTTCTTACTTAGATATACAAACATTGCTGGTTTATGTCAGTTATGTTTTCGACAATTTTTGCACAGAATTCGACGCATTGGGCTCTGAAATCAAAATATCATATTTTAATGTAATACATTAATTTTCTCATAATAATTATGTTAATTTTATAATTTTATAAGAAGCGATTTGTAAGCGAAAGAATTCAAAGTAAGCTTTCAGGATAATTTATTCACATTGTTACAAAAGAAGTTTCGTACTTTATTACGAAAAGTGTCACTCGATAAATAAACAGTTATAGTTTTATACTTGACACAGCACTCTTGATAGGACCATCATAACAGTAAACACTACATATTGTCAAGTTTTCCTTAGCAACGCGGACAATGTGTGTTCATACGTAGATAGGCTATGGCTGTCATAAATTGGACATTGGACGCAATGTGAACCCGCCATAAGTCAGGTGAAGACGCAGCTTATCAAAATTAATTTTTCGAACTTTCGATTGCAATTATAATTGTTGATTATTGTTGGTCGAATTTTAACGTTTGTTTGATTATTAATTTAATTATTATTAACAAAATAAATATGAGTGTAAAATTACCCAATAGAAATTTATTTTGTTTTTTTTTTTTTTAATTATTATAAGTCAAATTGATCGAGATTAAATTGTTGGTTTTAATTTGCTTTCAAAAATAATTGTCAATGGTCTAAGGATAATTCTCAATCGTACTGCGCATGCGCAGCATGCTACTAAAATTATAAAAATAATTAATTTCACATAACGGCTGGTCATCTTCAGTAGCACCTCGTCGGTGCCTAACCTGATCTTGGTTGGTGTGGTGTATCTGATTTAAATACGGAGCCTTTTATCCACAACTGCGCCATCAATTTCGTAATTTATTATGACTCCGATATTTTACAAATAAATATTTAACTGTCATTTTTATGGAAATGACTCATTTTAAGACGTAATATATGCACGATTTCATTCTTGCAATTCCATTCTGGATGGACGTTTGGTCGACGTAGCTGGCATCGACTCTATTGTCACCTGAGAGAAAGCTTGAAAGGTTTTAACGGACAAATTTCATGAACATTAAACTCTCGTGGTTTCTATTTGTGAAATTGTGAAGTAAAGATCATTGCACAATATGCGTTGCACGACCTGCAATGAAAAATTTTGGAACATGATTCTGAGACACGAGAGATAGATTAGAAATTTTATTAGTAGGTACTCTATTAATTTATTATATATTATTAATTTATTAATTATACTTTCTATAAATATTAATTTATTACCTATAAAACAATTTAATTACAATCTTGTTTTTACACAAGATTGTAATCTTACGCATAGATGAGATATTAATTTAAAATACGATAATTTTTATCGTCACAATTATTTTAAGCATAACAGATAAATCAAAATTTTACAGGTTCAAATTGATTTGTTCAAGTAGACAAGCACTTTGTTGGATGAGATTATATGTGGATAAAATGATGCACTACGGGTCATGGAGTCAATATCAAACAGTATTGAATAATCATCAATACACATATGTCGACACAATGCCATTTTATCAACATCGTGATCACGAACGTCATCAATTAAATGAGGAGGAAAACGAGCAGGGTGGTGATGAGACACATGACACAATGACGCCTGCTACTTCTGGAGAACGTAGTTCTAGCGCAGATCTGTTTAGATTAGAATTTGCAGCCGCTCAATGGTCTAAGTTAGTCTCCAATGCGGAAGGCCTATTTACAAAACTCATGACAAATAATATCTTGCCACACACCGAACAAGATCAAATTGAGCAGTGGCTGTGCATGAAACAAGAGTACGAGGAATGTATAGCCAGCGATGAGACTACTAGTTTGCAAGGATATACAGAGAATACAAGGAGATCGTTGGAACGTATTGAGGAAGTAACCGAAACTGATGAGAAAACGGATGAATCTGCGAATCAAGTAAAACTTAAGCTTAATTCCAATTGTACCTCCAGTTCGGAGAGCGAACTATCCGAGGCCGAAGAGGACGAGGACGAAGACGACGAAGAAGATCAAAGTGATGTAAGCTCAGAAAGTCCAGATTTTTTAGAAAAACTGGATGAATTTATGAATAAGTTTAAAATAGAGACAGATATAATTGTCGGCTCTAAAAAGGACGATTTTAGAGAAACAAACATTGGGCTTACATCTCCTCCGGTGACAAGATCCGTGAATAATAATTATGTACCAGTAATTCGTCCTATTCCGTTAAGGAATCCAAATTCTAGGAGAAATTCTATGCTTCCTGGTTCTGACATGTGTAATGAGGTATTAGTCTTCAACGACAGTTTGAAACCTTGTCCGAATCAAATCCTTGAGAACCACACGTCAGAATATACCAAGCCATGTGTGTTAAATAATCGTGAATCGGACATTAACATTAATGATAATGTTATAAACGATAATTTCCTTGCGATACAAAATGACAATTCACCAGATTTGTTACTTGATACTCTGAAAACCTCAGAGATATCTGAACCCATTAAAGAATTGAAAGCCCTAACATTAAATAATGAAGCGAAGCAAACACAAGTGAAGAGGATTCAATCAAATTTGGATGGAGCGCATAAACGTATCGAAGAACTGCAGACGACAATTAAGATTAAGCAACGTTTTATAGCGGATATGATTAAGAATTCTGATACGCGAACTAATGCGAAGCAAAAGTTCCAACGTAAACGTAGTAAACTGGAAGAAGAGTATTATAATACAAGAACGCAATTAGCGCAGGCAGAAAATGCTTCTATGTATAGAGAGCCTGAAGAGAAATCGCACAAGAAAGAAATTGAACTAATGAAAAATATGGCGATAAATTACGAGAAACGACTGATGGATATTGATATGATAAAGCAAATTGCAGGTGATTCGGCGAAAAAAGTTTTGGAGCTTGAAGCTTCACTGAATACTTCCAAGAAGCAGATGGATAAATTGAAACGGCAACTAAAACGGGAAGAGGAGCGTAAAAAGCAATTGGAGGAAGAACTTGCAAAGGATCAACAGAAGATTCGCGAGCTCGAGGAGAAGTACAACTTGACTGCTTCCAAGTTGAAGGAAATGCAATCGGAGAGCGAGGATGAGAAACATAATACAAAGTCGAAGATTGATTGCGTGGATAAGAAGAAGAACTTGTTAGATGTAAATGCCAGGATATCTCATTTGGACCACATTTTGAAAGAAAAATCTATGGATTTGGAAAGAGCCGCCGACACAGACGAGAAGGAGGCGCTACGGCACGAGATTAGAAATTTGAGGCACACCCGGGACTGTTTGGTGGACGAGAAATGCGATTTGGATGAAAAATTTCAAAAGGAAAGGACTCTGACTACGGTCGAGGAACGTAAATTGTTGGAATGCGGTGAAACCATCGAGGCCATCGACGCAATGATTGAGCACAAAAACGAAATGATCTGCGGACGTAAAGACTTCGACGAGGGTCAATCTCAACGCGAGAAGGGCGAGAGGATGCTAATGGAACGCTTGAAGAAACTCTCTCACGGTGAAATAATAACGTTATTTATGAAGTACTTTCGCAAGGTAATTGACTTGAAGGAGAGCTCGAAAAATCTAGAGGTTCAGATAACGGAGCTGGAGGCGCACATCGCGAATCAGGATTGGCGGCTGATGGAGGCCGAAAGGCGAATGGTCCTGATGCAGAGGCAGTACGAGGACAAGTTGCATCATGTGTTCAGGCACTTTGCGGAGGAGACAAGTAGCTCCGGTCACGATAGATTGGACAAGGATTCCACACTCGCGAGGTACAAGAAGGAGAACAGGACTCTGAAGAAGCGATTGGCGGACGTCGAAACTCTCCTCAAAGGTACGACACCACCGCGTACAGCTAGTCCTTGTAGAGCTCTTCAGCAGGGATTAAAACAAATCGCGCCGACCACTACTCGCTCGACAACCAAGGTAACGAGGCAGCGAAACAAGCTGATAATTCAAAAGACGACCGACTGCGACAAAAAGAAGAAGTGAGCTTGTTAAGAAACGTTAGTTTCTTTTTTGTTGCATTTTGATAGTGATTTGTACAAATCTTTTTTATTATACACTTGTTTTATATATCCTATATTTCTACTCAGTATCTTTACATAAGTATTCAAATGCAACAGACTGTATAGAATTAAGTTTCTCCTTTTTAAATTGCAGTGAAAAAAATAATCTTATAATTTATATAAATTATATAATGTGTGACAAGTTTTAGGCGTGAACAGTAATTACTTATTCTGTATTTTTGTAGAATATCAATTGTTATGTCATAAGAACATATTAACTTAACACTTTGCCAGATGTACCAGTACGTCAATATTGGTACATTTGTGTCAAGAAATTAGATAGATGTTAACATTAGATATTTGTTTATAGGCAACTAATTAGTTTGGCGATAATTACACTCGTTAAGAGGTGAAATTCATATTTACAGAGACGGATCTACTATGTACATTTAATTGCATGCAATTTACCCACGTTGTATTTATTACAGGGTATACGTAGCCGTAATTCCAAGCTCATAACTATTAATATTTAAGAAAATAATATCCAGGAATCTCGTTCGCAAGCTGTACTTGCATGCTGCTTGTAATATCGTATTATTATTAGCAACTAAGCATCACGTTCATGACGTAGTGAGATATGGCATGATTGTTTCGTGACAGGAAAGGTTGATGCTTACACGTCTTGCGAATAGCGATGCTCAATTATATACATTAAATAATAGCATTTGAATTAATTTTAGCCAAGTAATTCTTAAATGCGGATGCGACGCAATCAAGAAATTATAATATTATTTTACTTGTGATTAGGCCATCAAAAATCTAGTTATTGACTAGCAGTAAATCTGATTATAATAGAATGGAGTCCTATAATATCGCCGATTCTGCCCATCAATTGCATTTTTTGAACGCGACTATTGATACAACACGCATAATATCTCGTTACACGTCCAATTATGTTAATATTGATTATATATTGGAGAGATACACATTCGAGATGAACATTGATCTCCGTATTATTAGTTCTGTCGAATTATTTGTCAAATTATTATATTTATTTTATATATATCATTTGTGACGAGTCTACTCATGAATTTTCCTTTTCTTTTATGTACTTGAAACTTTAAGTATGTCACTTTTACACAAATTATTCTAGATATATAAAAGAATCTGTTTTAAACATATTTTATTTATATTTTATAAGTGAAGGAGAGAAGGAAAGAGAGAAAGAGAGAGACAGGAAAGATGTATGTATATTATATATATATAAAATATATAATATATAAGAGAGATTATATGTACTTTATGATGTTAGGAACTTGTAAAAGCGAAGTGATTAGAGAATTAATTTTGTCAAATGTATAGAATAGTCTTGATTGTTTGGCATAACATTAGTCACATATGATTCTAAGTTAATTAATTAATTAAGATATCCACTTCCAATATAATTTATTGTAATTTTGTAAATAAATTGATGCTATGTATATATATATATATAAACTCTCGTTTTTTCCTAACTGGTTAATTTCTCGAACACATTAATAATCTATTATAAAACAAATATTTATCACAAATTTGTGTTCTTTTATTAAATATGATATTTATAGATCTGTGTCATCCAGATTAAATATAATATAATTAGTGAAGGTGTAATGGCTTTAGGCTTTCTAAATTAAAATAAATGTATTTTATGGTTTTGATATAAATATATAAGGTGTTTCATATACCTCTTGGAGTGTCTTTTAATTAATAAATTTAAAAAGTCAAAAATTTTGAAATGTTTTAATTTTTCAAAGTTCTTGACTTTTGAAATTTATAAATTAAAGATATAAATATATAAGATGTTTCAAACATCTATCAGAGTGTCTTTTAATTTATAAATTTATAAATTTAATTTATAATTTTTATATATATTTATAAATTTATAAGTTAAAAATATAAATCAATAAGATGTTTCAAACATCTCTATCGGAGTGTATTTTAATTTACAAATTAATTTATAAATTAAAAGACCCTCCGATAGATATTTGAGACATTTTATTAATTTTTATCAATATATTGCTTTATTAAGACAAATAATAATCTCTTATCAAACTTTTGTTAAGGAAAAACTAAAGTCATGAAATGACAGATATATAGGACTGAACAAATACATCCAGATTTCGAAGTGTACACAGAAAAAAAGTAAGTGTCAAATCAAAACTTATATACTCATATAAACGCGTTCATTGTTTCATATATACGCAACAATTTATAATCTTCATAGAAGAATTTAAAAATCTTAAATTTCAACAATATTATAATCTTATTTCAATATTACAATTGTCATTTCAAGAATAAAATAATTATTTTAACTCTAAGAAAATTATAATCTTCGATTTGGACATGTGTTATTTTTCTATCCAACATTTTTTCCTTTCCATTCAAGAAAATTATTTTTAAATAACAAGAATATATTTTTTTTAGTTGAACTACATAAAATATCTTCATCCAAGCAGATTTTTTTTATTTAACGCAATATAATCTCATTTGAAGATTACATTTTGAAATTAAAGATATTGTCAAAGTAAGAATATTCTTTTTTTCTGTGTATTTACCAGTAATATCATATGTTTCACTCTCAAACTGTTATCAAAATTGATGGGATAAAGTCAGGCAAAGGGAAACGTAAATGGACCTCTGCAGCATCGATATCTATACTCAGGATGACGAATCGGGCGATCAACCACGTTTCCGAACGTGCGAATGCGCACACTATATATCAATATGCAAATCGTCGTCCCAAATTTGCGCTTGCTAAGTGGCCGAGAAGTATATTTCACGGTACAATGGCCACGAATTGGTAGCTGCATCCTGAAGACGCGCATAATT
This sequence comes from Anoplolepis gracilipes, assembly GCF_047496725.1. Classification (NCBI taxonomy): domain Eukaryota; kingdom Metazoa; phylum Arthropoda; class Insecta; order Hymenoptera; family Formicidae; genus Anoplolepis; species Anoplolepis gracilipes. The sequence goes on from NC_132985.1 coordinate 6,595,523, forward strand.
TCCTGACGTGTTTGGTACCGATGATCGATCCGAGATCAATTCTTATATAGTGTGTCCAGCACCGTTATCATGCTCGGCACGCGTGAAAACAGGATGATCCAGATTTCGAAAGAATACGAGACACTACATTGTGTGTTGGACCGCATCATCGGACACAATAGCGGAATTGAACTCTATTTTTTTGTATTATTTTTGTATTATTTATAGACGATGATCTTCTCGTCCGTATCGCTTTTATTCGCGCATATAAAGACACAAACAGCCTGAATTCTTTCCGCATTCAATAAATAAAAGTCTTTATGTAATCCCTATGTTATGATAAGACTAAGCCGTTCAACAGCTTTTTACGCTTGTAACTTTTTTCCTTTTACAGGAGCTCCTGCGATCGCGAATTTCCGATCCTCCGATAAATTTCAAATTTAATGTCTACGCGATCAGCTGGTGTGTCAATTAAATTATACCAATGCAGATTCGAAGTGTATTCCTTATTTTGGTTTGCTCTCATGTTTTTTTTTTTTTTACTATGAATCGGTCTCATTATGTGTATGAGTGTGTAATAATACGTGAATCTTAAGAGGAGCGGATATCTTTGAAGCAAAAAATGGGTGTGCTAAATATGTATAAATGAATTAATTATTTAGTATTATACTAGTTTCTGCATGGATTAACAAGATTTTTTTGATTTTATTATGATTCAACTCACATGCGAAATTCAAGATGCTATCAATGGCATTCTTTTTCTTTAATTATTTTTTGTTGATTAAACTTCTGAAAGAAGCCAGAAAAATTTTATTGACAAAGCGACGGTAAAAATATAAATTTTCGGCTCTTTTCAATTTTCATTTACATGACAAGTAGACTTTTTTGGCAAAGTTTATGTTTAGTTGTACAGAAATTAATTACAAATAATTAAAACAATTTTTTTGACATCTATATTTGTTCTTGAAAAAATCGTGGTAAACAAAAAATTTATTGCTGTATATCTTATTGAATAAACTTTCTTGCAATTTCAAATATCTCAATTTTTTGTCTAAATTTATGTGAAAACTAATACTATAATAAATAAATTTTATATTTATATTTGTCGAGCAATTTTTTGCATTTTTTGCGGCTTCAAAATATTCATTCCCTTAAGCTATTAAATCAATTATTTTGCTTATTGAATCAAATAGTATAAATGCCTGTACAATCTATTAAATAATTATCCGACTTTGGCAATATAACGAACACTGCCGTACTGTAATTTCGTATTCTCAACAAAGCTAATTTATATTTTGATTCCTAATCTTGGAGTTATCTTTATTTTGGGATGACTTTCGCTAATTGCTTGTTTTGTTTGCAGGAGTTTATTTATAATTAAATTTATTTATAATTATTTTTACGTTCCATTATAATGCACGTGCACTTAAATCTCTGCGCGTTTCTTTTTGCTCGCGTATATGGCCTCTCTTTCTTTTAATTTTAATTATTTTTAGTGAACTCGTGCCTTTGTCCAATTTAATTCAACACTATTACATTACTCGTTAATATTTCTTACATTGCTTCAGCGACCCTTATAAGTATTACATATACAGTGCCGGCCAAAAATATATCACCTTTTAGTATTTTTGAGTATAATTTTATTCAAAGTGCATGGATATTTATAATATCATAATATATGTTTTGATAGTAAATACAACTTAGCGAATAAAATATTTTTCATAAAATAATATAAAAACTTAATTTTAATAATATAAAAAATTAATTTTATAAGTAAGTAAGTTAAATTAAATTTATGCTCAAAAATCCTAAAGGTGATATATTTTTGGTCGGTACTGTAAGTAACAAGTCTTTTCTCTTTTCTTAAAACAGGCCATTTCCGCGTGGGAAAAAATGTTTCACGGAAGAGCCGCATTAATTGAGTTTCGAGAAAAGTGGACGAGAGCACGGCAGGGTAAACTCGAGATTCGAAATTCGAAATGACAGAGAGAATTAACTTTCGCAATTTTTGTACACGCACGACTCGTCAAGGGACTGTCACGAGATCGTCGGATTTACTTTAATAATTCACGACTTGTCGATGCCATACATTTTCCCTCGAGAAACATGATGTTTATCGTTCATTCAAACATCAGTTATATTGTAATTATCTTTTTACATGTGTTTTCACGGGAGGTGGAATAATATATATGTACGTGCATAAGAAATGCAATCGTCAACGATATGGACTGAGTAAATCGCACGTCCGCGTATACTATAATTTACATCAGGTAATTACAATCGTAACACGATATTATTGTCTGAACCGGAATGTAAAATCTTCGTATCATGACGCATCTCGAGACTCTCGAAATTTCACGGGTCCACCGGAGCAATGATCCAATTTACAATTCAAAGGATACTAAAATACCGACTTTCAGCACACAAAGTATTTCTTTCGTGATGAATAATGCGAATTCCAAGAATTTATTTGCGGCACGGTATTTTCTTAAATTTAAATCGCTATTAATTATACATCATCTCTTCCAATTTATATATTACAGGGATATTACTAGCTTTTGTATAGCTAAATAATAATTATTTATAAATTATAATAAATTTATAAATAATAAATAATTATTATTTATAAATTATATAACTCAACGGAAAAGAAAGATATTTACAATGTGCTTGAATTTCTTTAAATTCTTGCATTTTGTATTAATACAAATTATTTTTTATTATCTTATTTTTTTTATAGATATGACAAACATGTGTTTTTGACAAACTATCTTACGGAATTTTATTATTAAAATTCTTATATACGCTTTATCTATGATGTTGAAAGAAGCATCTTCAACCAGTTTCCGTAGTGTAGTGGTTATCACGTGTGCTTCACACGCACAAGGTCCCCGGTTCGATCCCGGGCGGAAACATTTTTTGTCGTTTCACGCAATTTTTTTTTTTACAACTTACAATTTTATATATTTTTATATACTAGATCTTTAAGAGCGTTTTTTTTATGCTAAAAATAATTTTAAGCGTGCTCATTAATTACAGAGCTTGGCTCTTATTTGCCATTTTCATTATTTTTGTATTTAATCTCTACGAGCCTCTTCTATTCGTTTTATATATTTTTCTTCATCCAATGCCTTGTAAGTTGCGTAATTTACAATAATAATAGAGTGTCCTTATATTTTTCAAATGCATTTTATACATATATATGTTATATATGTTCAAGCACACATACTAATGAGACGATTTTAACGAACGTGAGTTCAAGTTGTCAGGATGGCCGAGCGGTCTAAGGCGCCAGACTCAAGGTTCACACCTTCTCGGTCAAGACCGAGTTTTCCGAGCTTTCTGGTCCTCTCTGAGGGCGTGGGTTCGAATCCCACTTCTGACAAATTCTTTTGCACTTAACAACATTATAAATAAATAAGTGTTAATAATTTTGTTAAAAGAAATTTTTTGTTGCAAAATGTTTTGTATTTTATTTGCATTTTTTTTATTAAGAAAAAAATTTTGTGAGTGATAACTGATTTTTTTGGACATGATGTATCTTATTTGTCGGAAATACGATATTTATTTGGGCAAATTTTTTATATATTGATTAATTTTAATATATATTTTATCGTATGTATGTAAGTTATATGGATCATTGGAACAGTCACAAGCAAGTGTCAGGATGGCCGAGCGGTCTAAGGCGCCAGACTCAAGGTTCGTAACCTTCTCGGTTCAAGACCGAGTAGATGGGCGTTCTGGTCCTCTCTGAGGGCGTGGGTTCGAATCCCACTTCTGACAAAATTTTTGCATATAATATGTTTGCAATTATTATTTTTGCGTCAATAATCGATAAATACGCGATCAAAAGCAATAAATTAATCGCAAAGTATATATTAGTTAATTTTTGTCAGTTCGATTCCCTCTATGAGATCAATATTTTTTGTTCAAAAAAACCTTTTTTTTTGTCTTTTATAATATATATTTATGTATATAATATTTATCGCATATATATTACATTCATAGTTATTATAATTGTTCACATAATAATTATATTGCTACAGATATAAGATAAAATAATTTTATTTATTATTATATTATATTACAGTCTTTTCTAATGGATTTTTGCAAGATTTTTACAATATAGTATTATAGAAAATTAACGACATAATATTTTTAATATATAAAAATATTTATAATATATCAATTTTTATATCTGATGTACAGTTAGTTCAATACTTCTTCAACTTTCAAGAACACGCTTTCATAATCCGGTATGGTCTAGTGGCTAGGATACCTGGCTCTCACCCAGGAGGCTCGGGTTCGATTCCCGGTACCGGAATTTATTTTTTTTTTTCATGTAAAAGAAATTATATTTTACTTTTATTTTTAAATGTGTATAAGTATTATAATTTTACAATTATATATAACAGTGTAAAAGTTATATATTAAAAGTCTTGTAACAATTATTTTCAAGTATTTTCCGCTCTTACCGGCCGTGAATCACAAAAGCATCGTTATATAAATCCAACACGATACTGCTATAAAATATAATGTGTGTAAATCGTCTTACAGTAAAACACACATCATTAAATTTGCAGGTTGCAAGTCGCTTATTTCCTTAAGTGGAAAAAAATGATAGATCATTTTAGACGCTTGTCAATCGCGACTTGGTAAATTATTCCCGTATATTTGCCTCTGTTATCGTAGAGAGCAAAACAATCTGTCAAGCGACTGAAACGAATCGAATCAGGAGATTGCGGGGAAGTCGTATTGCGATGCAATTACCGGTACTTTAGTAAATTATCGACAGGGAGGAATAAGCGAGGGAAACGACGCACGTGTGTCGCGACGTGCGGGAGAGTCTATAATTCGAAGGAACGACAATAAAATCGTGCGTACGGTTTATCATGGGTGATTTTTCGAGGGGAGCGAAAGTATTAATTCAAACAACCCTCGATGCAACGCTTAAATATATACGCCGAGGAGGCTGCCCACGCGACATAGGTGACCTCTTATGCCCTAGCACGTGTCGCTTATCTGTCATACGAAGTAGAGTCGCAGAGAAATGTCACGAAGGAAAGCCGGCAGCCTTTTGAAGCAATTCCGAAAATTAAATTCTTTGCACATCACTTATCTCAGGTGAGAATCTTATTAGATATTTACTTTTTATTCTATTTTTTATATTATATTATTACACATGGATGTGATTCGATTATTTTTATAAAATTTTTAAAAAATATATAATATTTTTTTAAATAATAATAATTGTCTCGCGTTAATCGATTAATATTGCGATTTACAAATTTTATGAATTAATTTCAAAATTCGTTTCGCTTGTTTATATCATCCCTTAACATTTTACGTTCATCAGGTACGTCGGCTTATGGGCTCTTGACTCCGATTCGTCCACATTGTCGAAATGTTTGTACTTCGTGTATAACAAATTTGTTCTGATAATTATGTTCATCTTCATGGCGACTCTGCTGGCTGACATTTGTGCAAACTTCAACGATCTGTCGATCTTTACGAACGATGGATGCATCTTTGCCGGGATCTCTGTCGTGTTCTTTAAAGTAATGATCTTCCAAATTCGTCGTGAGCAGATCGTACAATTGCTCCGTGAGTCTGTCGACGGCTGCGAACAACTCTGCAAGTTTCCCGGTAACTGAAGAATTACTGTTTTCCGTGTAACAAATATTTAAATAAACCAAATTCATGGAATTTTGATAGAAAAATCCAGAAACCTTCACGGAAAATATGTTGTGTGTAAATATTTCGGAATTTTCTATTTTTATGTGTATCATCAAAATTGTGTAATTCTTAAATTGTGTAATTCTTAAATTAATATTAAATTATTATCTATACAAAAGATATGTATAAAATGTTATATAAACTGCTGTAAGGGTCCAGTCTACCCTAATTATATGAAATATTTATTTTTAGAAATTTTTTTCAATTGATCTTTGTGACGTTTTATTTTTTTATCGATGTTTAAGTATTTTATAAATCTTGGATATTTAACTTTTTTTATTCAACGTAAAATTTTATTTTTTTAAAAATATTTTAGAAAAATATTAAATATTAATTTTTTAAAATTCTAATTAGGGATCATTCAGCATTCCAAAAATATCTTACGCAATAAAAGATTGAGTTTTTTTAATTTCAGACAATTACATGAGAAATAATATATTACATCATCATTCTTGAGCATGTTACACACAGAACAAAAAATATCCAGGACTGACAAATATTGATAAAACCATACAAAACGTTAAAAAGATTAATTTTTAAAATTCTTCAAAAAAAAAAAAAAAAACAATTTCTAAAAATCATTTTTCTTCATATTGCTAGACTAAAATTTTAAGTCACATATAAATGTATAATCTCTGTTAAGTAAACATGATGACAGGACAGTGCGTAATTTCTCGGTTTAATGAGATCCGTCTGGCGAAAGGGACAGTGCAAAAGGGCCATCTTTCAGTCTGTCGAGTTCTCCGTTAATTCAGAACCACTTGAATAATTTTTTCCTCTGTCAGTCCTTGTCGCGATTTATCTCCTTGACACGCTATTAAAGCGTTCACTCGCGCAGAATTACTCGACAGTTTGCATAATCACGCTTGATATATACATCTGCGGTGACACGTGACGTTTCTTTGAAACCGTATATCATGTTTCACTAATTCTAATATCGCATCGCAGAAAACCCCACACCAGCAATATTGACCATGACTAAGACTGTACTTTCCCCTTGAATCCTTATCGTCTCGTCCGGTCCGTGAACTCCATCTGAAATGCATTATTTCAATTAATTTTTCTTCCCATATTTATGCTGCTAACTACGCGATTATAATTGACTGATATTTTTCTTTATTTAATTACATTACTCAAGTTGGCCCCGAGGATGAAATTCTGAAGAAGTACCTGCTGTACTCTCGCGTGATCTTTTACGGGTTCAGCACGATAGCCGTTTGTCTCATGATCGGCCTGCTCTTCCTCGTGCCCGTGGAGGACGGCGGACTTCCGGTGAGGGCGCAGTACCCCTTCGACACGACCAAGTATCCGGGGCACGCAGTCGGCTATTTCGTCGAGGCCTGCACGGTCTCCTTTGGATTGACCGCCATCATGGGGATAGACAGTCTGCATGCCTTAAACCTTTGCAATCTGTTTCTCGTGCAGCTGGAAATCTTGAGCGAGCACTTCAAGAGTTGCGGCAGCAACTACGGGATGATCGACCAACGAGAGGCTTTAGACGCTCGTTATAAGATATCATCTACGGTGGAGGAAAGGAATGGCAAAAGAGATAATTACAAGCTGGACGAGATCCGTCGTTGCAGCAGTGACGACTTTGTCAAGCGGTTCAGGAGATCTATCCGCCACCATCAACGTCTGCTCGCTGTAATAGACGACTTCAACAAGGTCTTCAGCTCCAGCATGTTCGTTCAGATGGTCTCGAGCACCTCGATGATTTGCCTAACCGGCTTCCAAGCCGCTTTGGTAAGCCATGATAAGTCAAAGTGCCGTCAGATCGTGATTAGAGGCTCACTTCTTTTTTCAGCCTAACCAGGCTGAGGGTCAGAGCTCCAACACCTACAAGTTTTTGATATACCTGATGGCGGCCTTCTCGCAGCTTTTCTTCATCTGTTGGGTAGGGAATGAAGTGACACACCAGGTGCGATTATAAATATATTGTATTTTTTTCATTAATTATTTATGTCACTTTGAATTATAAGACAGATGACATAAATCATATGATGTATTTTAATGTCATATCAAGTACATGATCGGAATATTTTGTATTTATATTAAAACGATAAAAGTGTAACATTTACTCTCATGCTCACCATCCAGTATTAATATAATGTAATCAAGGAAAAGTTAGAAAGTTAATACGATATAAATTACATTTTAATATACATATATATGCAATCTCTTTGAGAAATTACAACCTATAATTAACACGATTCGTTATTAATTTCGGAATACATGTAATTAACTTTCTCATCGCATTGAATTAATAATCTTGTAGAGCGCTTCGCTGACGCAAAGTCAATGGTTCTCGGGATGGAGTGATGAACTTTCCGCTAAAACCGGACGTCTGATAAATGTATCCATGATATTAGCAAAAAAAACGATAAATCTAAAAGCGGGTGTCTTCTACGTCTTATCTATGGAAACATTCATCGCGGTGAGTTCATATTGAAAAGATGCAACTATGACCTTTTGTACGCTTAGACCGGTATATCGCGTGATACGACGAAAAAGTTTAATATCGCGATAATTAAACGCAATTAAAATCATCCGATCATAGATGCTCAGCGAGCACACACAAAATTTAATTTATAGAGATTGAAACGGATTTTTCTCTCACGCGATCACACGGACTTTCCATCTGCGAAATTTAGCTTTGATTTAGCGAGATATTAGTAAAAAAAAGTATGATTTAAAGATTCGAGATAACTTACACTGTAAAAAATTGCCTGAGAGTTTAATGACACTGTAAAAAATAATTGGAGACAAAAAGTTTTTATATAAACATACCTACACAGAAAAAAGAATATTCTTATTTTGACAATATCTTTAGTTTCAAAATGTAAATCTTGAAATGAGATTATATTGCGTTAAATAAAGAAAATTTGTTTGGATGAAGATATTTTATGTAGTTCAACTAAAAAAAAATATATTCTTGTTATTTAAAAATAATTTTCTTGAATGGAAAGGAAAAAATGTTGGATAGAAAAATAACACATGTCCAAATCGAAGATTATAATTTTCTTAGAGTTAAAATAATTATTTTATTCTTGAAATGACAATTGTAATATTGAAATAAGATATAATATTGTTGAAATTTAAGATTTTAAAATTCTTCTAAGAAGATTATAAATTGCTGCGTATATATGAAACAATAAACGCGTTCATATATGAGTATATAAGTTTTGATTTGACACTTACTTTTTTTCTGTGTACACTTCGAAATCTGGATGTATTTGTTCCGTCCTATATATTTGTCATTTCACGACTTTAGTTTTTCCTTAACAAAAAGTTTGATAAGAGATTATTATTTGTCTTAATAAAGCAATATATTGATAAAAATTAATAAAATGTCTCAAAAATCTATCGGAAGGTCTTTTAATTTATAAATTTATAAATTAAAATACACTCCGACAGAGATGTTTGAAACATCTTATATATTCATATCTTTAACTTATAAATTTATAAATATATATGAAAATTATAAATAAAATTTATAAATTCATAAATTAAAAGATACTCTGATAGATGTTTGAAACATCTTATATATTTATATCTTTAATTTGTAAATTTCAAAAGAACTTTGAAAAATTAAAACATTTCAAAATTTTTGACTTTTTAAATTTATAAATTAAAAGATACTCCGAGAGATGTATAAAACACCTTATACATTTATATCAAAACCATAAAATACATTTATTTTAATTTAGAAAGCCTAAAGCCATTACACCTTCACTAATTATATTATATTTAATCTGAATGACACAGATCTATAAATATCATATTTAATAAAAGAACACAAATTTGTGATAAATATTTGTTTTATAATAGATTATTAATACGTTTGAGAAATTAACCAGTTAGAAAAAACAAAAATTTATATATATATATACATAGCATCAATTTATTTACAAAATTACAATAAATTATATTGAAAGTGGATATCTTAATTAATTAATTAACTTAGAATCATATGTGAGTAACGTTATGCCAAACAATTAAAACTATTCTATACATTTGACAAAATTAATTCTCTAATCACTTCGCTTTTACAATTTTCTAACATCATAAAGTACATATAATCTCTCTTATATATTATATATTTTATATAATATACATACATACATCTTTTTTCTATGTACCGTTCAAATTTTTTGATAGAATTTTCAAGAAGAATGTCTGAATTTTCAGACGTTCTCTTGTATTTTTAGTAAAATAACTTTGATGATTAAAACAGATTGTCTGAAATTACTTTCAGACATTCAAATATGAAAGGAGGGTGGGCAAAATGTGCTGATTTTTGCTCAGAAAGTGTAATTATTTATATCATAGTTTAGTTTTATAATTTGTTTTACTAAAAACTAAAGAAACATTTTAGAAATGCTAAATTTAACATAGTAAAATCAATATAATATAAAAATTAGAAAATAAATAATCAATTTTATAATTTTATGAATAATTATTCAAGAATCTTAAGTCTTATCAGATATGCAGCTTATAAAAATAATTAAATCTTGAGGCAAGAACTTTGAAAACACAAAAAGAGATATTTCGACTTTATAAAACATTAGCGAACCCGATCAACCAAGAAACTGACAAGATTAAAATTCTGATGACGAATAAAACGAGACGCTATACAGTATAATGCGAAAAGTAATATAATAAAATAAGGCTCCAGGCAAAGGTCTACTATAAAAAACTTAACTGTAGGCCCTTAGGTGGAACCTCTATGGTAGTAAAGTAAAAGTCCATTTTAAGATATTTAAAACTGTACAATGTATATATAGTTGCATCTGATGAAGCTTAAGATTCTTTGAATAAATAAATTGACTATTTATTTTTTAATTTTTATATTATATTGATTTTGCTATGTTAGATTTAGCATTTCTAAAATGTTTTATTTTAAAGTGTTTCTTCAGTTTTCAGTAAAAAGAAATTATAAAACTAAACTATAATATAAACAATTAAATAATTGCAACAAAATCGAAACTAATGGAATTAATATTAAAAATGACTTATTTCGACCATTTAAGGCGAATTTTGACCACTTTCCCACGGACTTGGACCAATAAAACGGATATTTTCGTATTCAGCAGTTCAAAAACTATAAGAAAATATATCTAATTTACCTTACACTTTCTCCTTCTTTCAGACAAAAATGTGTCTAAATTCTTCAATTCTTTATATCATTTATATTATATTTTTTACTTTAATTTTTGATATTATATTTTTTACATTATCAAGTCATTAATAAATTATTATATTGATGTGTTATATGTTCGTATCGATGCTGTGCATGTGTGACTTTTTTTTTTGAAAGACGATTCTGCTTTTCCTTACTTGCGGCAGTGCCAATATTTGTAAGAATATCGGAACAAGAAATGAACGTCTCACAAGTGATCGTTATGAATAATATAATATTCCGTAACAATCTGAGAAGAATAAAGAGAACAAAATCTCTCGCAAAGAGAGGCGATACGCGTCTCCGCCCATCCGTTGTGAACAACCATATATTAAATCGATGGCCGTGCGATTGTCCGATAGTAAAATGCCTAGAGACAAAACGTCAAAGTATAAACTTTTAATGGTCGAGCACTCGTCCGTATTCTCTAGTATTCACCTATGTATTCGAAATAATTTATAATCGATCAACTTTGAAAGTGTGATGTAATCGCTACATAATTGCTCCATTAGATTTTTTATAATTTCGTATAATTTCTTACAATTAATTTTTTTTATCGTGCATTTGTCAGTCGCAATTTTCCCGCTATTTAAAATCGACAATTCATCTCGAACATCTTTTGTAGATCCTGAAAGGCTCGTATTCCTTCTTCGCTCTGCTGAGCACCATGCAGTCAGATGGCAATCAGTGAATCCCTCGACTCTAGTTATCGCGTAGCAACTTCTGAAGTCGAGCACTAGTGAAGTGTATATTGGAGTAACACCGAGTAAAAACCGGCTGCAACACGTGCATCGCTGATTCAGAACACTGAATTTATGTACCATTATCATTACGAGGTTTGTACAAAGTATATCGAATATCTTGTTTAAATTTCGTCAAATGAAGTTGTTGGAATATAAGAGAAAATTGATATCAATGAAGACTTGAATATTTAAAATTACAATTTTTAGAGAAACAATTATAGAAACTATTATAATAATTAACATATGTAGCCTTACGATTAATAGTAGGGAAATATTTTAATTGATATATCTTTTTAATTTTAGATATTTCCTCGGCTTATTAAAATAATAATATCGGACACTCTGATAGAATAATGTCCCTCCAATTTGTGTAATAAAAGTATATAAAAAATATATAGTATTGTATATATTATACAAGAGGAAACGTGATTGAATTTTTCACAACTTATCGTTATTCATAATTTATAGTTGAGCTATTTATTAGCGATGAATGTAAGTCGCACAGATTTTGCGAAACACGTCTTGACTTCGCTGACTGTTCAGTGTTAGAATCACCGGAAGACCGTGGAACAGGTTGGCGACAGTTTTTACGATTATGGATCCGCCGAAAACAGGATCCTATTCTCGAGTCGTCAGGCTTCAACGGCGACAACTTGACCAACCAATTACAATTGTAGTTGTCGGATCTGACCGCTGGCTGCTACTCTCGCCGTGAATTATCAGATAGTGATCAAGATTGATAGCGATCAAAATCCGTATAGCTTGGTCGATCCAGTCGAGTCTGATTGTCAAGCATATCTTGTGCACGTGCATAGGTGAATGCACAGGAAGTGATCGCTCTAATTTTTTTTTTTTTTTTTTATAATTATCTTCTAAGTATAAGATTGAAATTTTCAAACAATTCGAAACACTTGTCTATATTATTCTTGATAAAACTTACTTTAGACAATCTATAATTTGCGATCAAATCTAAAAATAAAATCCTATTTATAATTTTATATGTCACAAGTGTCACATTAATTGTATCCTGATATATATTTTATACATATATTGCAATTTAATTTACATGTGTGATTAATATTTCTACATTAATATATTAATATATCTATAAAATTAATATTTTATTTTAGATTTTGCAAATTATAGTTTAAGATAAGTAGGCTTAAGAAAAAAGGATTTGAATCAACTGGCCTTTTTTTTACAATAAAATTTCATAAAATAAGTCACATGTGGAGATAATAATATATTTTGTATTAATTACGTTAATAATTGTTTAATAAAAAGTAGTTTGTATAATTTTAATTAATATTGTTTGAGTAAAGCCAGTTCATTTAAATTCTTTTCTTTTACCAAGCACTTTGTGTAATCACTGATTGCGACAAAGTTGGAATTTCAAACCATTTCCCATAAAATCTGAGGCCGTATAATTTACGCCATAGCACATGATCGCGAGGACAAAAATCGAAAATGAAATTAGCTTTCCTATCGCGATTCTTAATGAACTTAATTAAACCCACTTTGCACGCGCGCGATTAATCGTCGCTTTTGACACGCTTAATTAAGTATTCGTGGTCGGTGTTCGTCGCGATTCATCGATAAACACCGGCGCTTGATAACTCATGGAAATCGTGCAGATCCCCGTGGGTAGGACCGCCTTATTCTCGACTTGCAAATAAAATACACGTGGACACTATCGCAGGGAGAGATCGACACGACGGCTGGTTAAATCCCGAAAATCCAGTTGCGATCTCTACGACCTCAACTTGCGATATACAAGGTCATAATTTAATCTCTCCAGTATTAAATATTTATACTGAAGAAGTCTACTTTATTTATGCACACACGCATAGGTACAAACGCACGCAGATCTCTCTTATTTTTCTAATTTTTTTCTCTATTTATTATATAAATTATATTTAAAATTATTTTTTTTAATTATTTCATTTTTTATTGTATATGTAATTTTATATACGAATATTTTTTTCAATTTTATCAATTCTATTTTAATGTACAGTATATATAAAAGTGTATAAAAATAACTTATCATTTTATATTATAAAAAAATAAAAAAAGAATTCTATATATATTATAGAACAATAAGAAAAATATTATATACATATATTTGTATAATTATATATATAAAATAAAAAAAATAATTAAAGTAAAATAATTTTAAAGATATAATGTTTTTTCTTTCTTTAACAAGTTCAAGAAATTAAGCCTATATAAAAAGCACGTGCTGTTTGCTAGTTTTTTCAAGAAATTATTTTCTTCTTTAAAAAATTCTGAGCAATATTGTGTTTAATCATTGTGTTGAATTATGATTACACAAAAAAAAAAAAAAAAAAAAACAAAAAATAAAATAAACGCGATAATTTTTTCAAACAAATTCAGTTTTCGTGCCTCGAGATACATAAAATATAACTTTTATATATATTTTTTAACATTATTATTAATTAATGATATTTTTTAATTTGTCAAAATATATAAATTTAAAGAAATCCGTAAAGTGATTCGAATACTTATTAACGAAAAATTGAGATTTAAAGAAACTTTATTCGTAAATACCTAAGTAACTAAATAATCTCTTGATGAATGCAAAATAAAACTCTGTGCAACAAATGAATTTCCATAAAGAGCATAAAAAGAACGATGATGAACTTTTAATAAACATTTTTAATAATAATGGAAGTTTACGATAAAAGGAAATATCCAATACAAAGAGAATATCAAACGCAAGCAATTTGACATTGCACTTTAATAATATATCTCTTAATATTTCAACAATATTTATTCTTTCGTTAACATTTTAATAAGTTCCCGCGTGGATAAGAAATTTTTCTGCTTAATTTTCCTGCACGAAATAAAACATTTTTCATATGTATTACGTCACGTGTCGCGAGACGCGACCGCGTGTTGCTGACGTCAGTGTCTGACGTCTGACAGTGCGTGCATCGTGCATAAGAGAAGCTCTCCTTTAAGTAGGTCATCATTGAAGCTATCTCCTTTATTTCCGCGCGTTACCGAGGTTAGTGTCTGATAGTTTACGGTGCACAGTATTTGTGATCACTGCAAAGTCTTCGAATTGTGCGTAGAAACGAGTATCGAAAGGACTGAATATTAAACGGACAATCGTTGTGCTAGTTAAGTGATTCGCGCCGCCATAAGCGAATCTGGTATCAGCTGATATCTATCAACTAAACGTAAGTAATTCCTAATGCTTTTAACAGTGCGTTTTGCATGTAATTTGTAGGCGAGAGAAATCTCCACTTGCTTATTTGCTTGTGGAAGAAAATCCAATTAATCTCCGATTAATATTAAATTTAGATTCATTTGAGATAAAATTCATCTCTATCTAAAATTAAGATTCTAGTAATTCTTTTTATTGATTTTCTTTTCTTTCTGCGGCCAATATTTTGCTTATTTAAAGCAAGCATATCGTTAAAAAAATTGAGACACGGGGGATCGGTTATCATACACTCATCTGTATCGCAGTAAACAGGGGATTAAGCGGTAGCCAACGGCAATTAACGAAAGACCGGGTCTTGATTATCACCTGTTTCTGGTCGAACGGAACTTCACCTTCGTAGATGCAGACTTCCAGAGGAGGAGAGGAGGCTGGCGATAATACGTACCTTGGGATGTGTGCATGATTATTATGAGCGAAAAGGGAGAGAGAGTGCCCTGGAGCACTTTGCGAGTGCACCACGAGTGCGTTTTTCTCGACGTGAACTAAAAATTCTCGACGGCTCTCTCGGAGGGGAGGTTCAGAAGTCAATCAGCGTGTCCGCTAATATCTTCCGTTTCACGGGCATTTGTTACGACATCTTTTTCAAATGGTGCATCGCGTGATTATAGCCCTCGTGCAAGTGGAATTTATCGGCCGACGCGACCATCCGCTTATATCGCATGATGTGTAATTGAATTTTTTTAAATCTTGCTTATACGCACGCTTGGACCGGCCTACGCAATATATCGCGTTGCTAGTTTCATGAATGATTAAATTGATGTTTATATATAATTTAGATTTAATTAAATTTTATATGTTTCTCACACAATTGATTTTATAAATTATATTTAATTAAAAAACACTCATTTCATTAAATCATTAGATTTAATTTATGTTTAAATTATATTTAATTGAAAACATTTTTCTTGCGTAACTGATTTATATAATTTTTGAATTATATAAATTATATAAATATAATTTATATAATTTATATAATTTTAACTGACATATATAATTTTTTTTTATATATAGAATATATCTTTTTTTTGTATTTTATACAAACAAATTTTTGTACATACACATTTGTTATGCGATGGCATTTATATATAATACAAGAAAATATGTTATTTATATATTTTCAACTTCTGCTTCATTTTTGTGGATACGACCTTTCTTACAGATTTTAATCATGATAAATTAATCGCGTGAAAATGATTCTTGGACGATCGACATTTCAATTTATCAGCACGAATTGATAAGGAAATTATTGTACATTGTCCTCGATTTCTTACGCAAAGCGGTTCTCATGCACTGCGATAATACTTATCTAGTTTTACTTGTATCCCCGGAATTACATTTCACCGATATTTTTAATCTTTAAACCGATTTATATTATTTTACAAATAATTTTTATAACTTACATGATTTCTTGTGGAACCCGTGATTATCGTTATTTTGGAAAAATTATAGATGACACAGACATTAATTATAAATACACATATAAGTTATATTTGTTTCTATATTTAAATAATTTTATTTTTATTGGTAAATATATTTTATATTTTTGCAATATATTCCATAATATCGTACGTTTTTTGGAATTCACATAAATGCAGAAAGAATGTAGGATTTTAAGAACTCATTTATATATAAAATTAATATCTAATACAAGAAAAGGTTCATGAATTTAACATTGCGCAAAACACTTTTAATCTTTTTTTTTTAAATATAAAATTAATAATTAATCTGTAAGTTTTAAAATAAAGATTTGCCCTGTAGAACAAGCTTAATCTCAAAACCGTAATTGTTATCTTATTTCAAAACTAACTCTTTATATTAATCGTATTTTTACAGTAACCGATAATTTTATAAAACTGTACAAAAAGATTCATGAAAATGAAAATTTTAATTCTACAGAGCAAATATTTACTTTAACTTACAAACTAATTATTAATTTTATATTTTAAAATACAAATTCATAATTCTCGAAAAGTATTAACTTTTGATAGATGATCCTAGAGCTCTGTTTTAACTCCAAGCCGAAGTTTATTCCGCGATAACGTGAGAGGTGCAAATTGTACGTATATAGTATACAACGATCGGCCAATTAACTCGTGTACAATGACGTTGATATATTGGCGCGAACATCAGCAAAGTCGTTTGACACATTACTCCATTCAGTACGTTCAATATAAATATTCTGGTTAATATTTTCGTGTCACCAAGTATAATTTATAATTAAAATGTAAATCGAGGCGGCGCGAAAATGCAACTCATTCCCTTCATTACTTATTCGCGAGTCAATATTATAATGTTACAAAATGTACAGCATACATACCAATTAAGTAATTAGTTAACATCGATAAATGATGTCAGGAAGAATTCAAATTGGAAAGCTACTTTTACATCTGCAAAATGTGTCAAACAATGACACACATTGCACGGGGCTTTCAATTAATTGTTAGATTAATGTTACAAATTGAAAAATATTGTTTCTAATAAATATTATAATAATTTCTGTTGCTCTACGTTATTAATTATTAATTCAAAAGCGGGCTAATTTAATTAGGTTTACAATTAAAAACGAGATTATAAAATGTATGTAATATACCCGTCATATATATTTATTATATTTATATATAAAATATATATATATATATTTATTTTATATTTAAATTTTTAATATACATATTATATTATTTTATATATGTAAATATATATATAATGTTTTGACAAATTTAAAGTTACTTCTTTCTCAACTAATCTAAAATTTTATTAGATAAGATCGTTTTTTTCACATTCTTTTTTTACATTTTCTCTTTTAAATTAAATATTTTATATTTCTTTCTTAAATTCAAATTTCCTGAAGTTCTAGCTACGTATGGCTAAACTATGTGCTTTCGTACGTATGGTACTTGTCAGTTGAAAATCTAATCCTTCTCTAGGCAATGAATCGCTCACTTAAGCATTAAGTCTGACATTCGTCTCTTCGTGCAGTCCAATGAACTTCAACTACATTTCAGGTTTCGTGTAAAGTGGTAAACGTAACACCGGTGGTTCTGTCAATCACCGCGAGATACTTGGCATTATGCGCGAGACAGCAAAGTGGGCATACGCCTTCAAAGTCGAGCCAGTCACGCATAATGGACTCTATCTCGTTTTCTCGCGCGATGCGAGAGAGACGAGACGTCTGTGTTCCACCTCGCATTTCTCTGGCTCTCGCAAATCCCGCCGGCGTTCGCTTCCTAGACAGATGGTCGCTTTGCCACATGTTGCCTAACTGTAGACTGCCTTTAAGTACCATTCCTGCCGGTGGTATCGAATACTTCTTGCCGGTGATCATTGTGTAGCATCTTACGGCTAACGTTGCATGAGTTTCACGTTTGCGTCAAGTTCTACCGTGGAAAATGCGACCGTTCAAGATCGTTTCCGGTATATCTTCTTATATATGTAAAGAGATTAAGAAAATATTTATGTATATATTTTTGATATAATTTTATCAGATTTTTATCATAAACGTGATAGTCTCTTCTTTTTCAAATATCGATATTTTGCGAATCTAGATATATTTATTTTATAATTTGTCAAGGTGTATATATCAGCTGATTTGTTGTTCATCCTAAAACATTGCTTTATAAAGTACTTAAGAATGTTTAGTACCTATTTTTAAAAATATAGGAATTTAATAATTTAAAATTTGCACAGACTGTTCTGATACATGTTCAGAGACTTATAAAAAAACCTGGAGTTGATTCACTGAAGCAATCAAAAGTTATAAGGATTTTAATTTCCAATGAATTTACCCGTCGATATTATTATAAATATAATTATTTTGTCGAGCTAATTATAAGTAAAAGTATTAATATAATTATAAATATAATTATTTATATAAATAAGTATAAAAATAATTATTTCTGTCCTTTTTAGCCCTTAAATTGATACGATTACAGATTTTCTATCTTATAAAAAACCTGTGATCGTGTTGCTTTAAGAGCTAAAATAGATAGAAATAATAATAGGAATTTATTCAAAATTTGCAAAAGTATAGTTTAAATATAGAGGAAATATTTGATCACATAATTTTGGTCAAGTACTGACTAGTTCAAAAGATATTGAATATAATTTTCTCAATTTCGTCCTATTATCCGAGATGACATATTATTTATTGTGAAAACGTGGCAACATAACATTCAGCTGAGCCTTCTTTTGACATTTTAAATAATATATTTTTTCATCTGAAGAAGCCTCTATATACAAACGTGTAAGCGAGAAGCGACTAGGCCTCATATGTCAATTTGCAATTTAACCAACTTATAAAAAATTACTATATTGCCACATTTCATTCTTCTCGGGGAAATGACAAATTATTAAAATTATCAAAGAAATAGTTAAAAATCTTCTATATTTTGTCATTATTCGCTATTATAATTTTTATTCTGACATTTTAAATTACTCTGTACGAGTAAATTCTTTTATTTTTATAATTCAAATTTTGTGCTGTAATGTTGAAATCGAGATACCGTCAATGATAAAAGTTTCTCACTATAATTTAAGAAACACAAAAATTCTCCGAAAAAAAAGCAACAGAAGTTAGAAAATACATTTCTACACTCTAGCTATGAATAAATAATAAGATTTTATGCAATCTTTATAATAATCATATACTAAGATATATGAGAAAAGTATATATTCGTCAATTTCGATTACTTTTGCTCCGATTGTAGGTGCTAAACATCCTTAACGCTTTATGAAATAATTTTATCAATGCCAAATATTCTATTTAAAAATTTTTTAATTTTAATTTATTATTAAATAATTTATTATTATTATTGATTATTAAATATGGGTACATCGTGGGTTTTCACTCTAAATTATTCGAATCATACATCTATTGCACCTTTTATACATGCCATTTGTTTTTTAATATTTAAATTATTTGATCCGTCAATTTGTACATTACTTAATCAATTATTCAATACAATAAATCAAAATTTTCAGATTTTATTCTTTCTTAAATGACAGTCATGCGGTGCGGTTATTTATACGCGGTCGTTCCCTTGTCATTCCTGCGGCGAAGCTCGAACAGGTAGCGAGTAGCGAGACACATTCCATGTGTCATCCCATTACTCTTCGGGAAGAACGCGAGAAGAACCGAGAAACACCAGATGATCGTTCTTTACGACTGTTACAATTACCGATCATTAGTTTGTACGATTAATTAACTCTCACGATTAACGACTTAAGAGAGATAACAGGTTTTTTTATCCAAATACATGTGTATTTCGTGCGATATAATTATTAAAGTAAGAATCAAAGTAATATAGAGAGGGATTATTATAGGATCGTTATTTTATTACAACGTTTATTGATAATAATTATTTTCAGTGAATGTTTACGTTAGTATATTTTTCTCAATAATTTTAATTTTGACATATATATGTTATCAATTATGACGTTAACAATAAGTAAAAGATTTAGCAGTCGCTCATTGTTTATTAAAAAATTATCATAGTAATTCAGGTTCAGGTAAATCAACATTTAAATCTAGAATAATTAATAATAAAAATTCCATACTGAACAAAATTTATATGGTTATTATTATTCATATTATATATATATATATATATATATATATATATATATATATATATATATATGCACATTTATTGTTAAACAAATATCAAATTTTATTATTACAAAAAATGTACATAAATATATTGTAACTCGAGAAGCTACTACTAAAGTATTCACACTCTATTGCATTGGCACGTATCATTTAATATTAGTAATGATATTAAATGACTCATATATAATGAGCTCATTTGATGTGTTGAATAGTGTGTTTGCCTGTTTTTGCAATATTTCATATTTTATTTAAAGTTAAATTAGATTAAAATTTAATTAAATTTCGAGAGAACCGTGCAAAATATCGCGTAAACGTTGCTCAACGCATTCAATGCATTTAATCGGTATTTAAGACTTATAAAGCTTGTTTAATTGGTACCGCGTTGATGAGCTGACTAAGATAACTTAGCTCGATTTTCGTGTGATAAAAGAGGTCGGTCCCTCCATTTTTATCCATCAGAAATGGGTTTCCTTTCTCTCTTCTCACGTCTACCGTCTACCTGTCATTATGATATCTTATAACACTCTAGGTGTCTTGTAACGAATCGTGCCTAAGTAAAGAATTCGTTCTGAGATGAGAGTCGAGGTGAATGGTGAATCCTATTCAATCTCACCGAATGGTTTGCACGTATGATTGTAATGAACTATATTTTCGTGCCACGGATTCAATCGAGAATTTGAGAAAAGGAAGGGGTCTGGAAAATATCTGGAAACGGCGTAATAATCTCGAAATATAAAATGTATTTATTATTTATTTGTATACTTACGGAATTATCTTCGCAATTATGTGATGATTTTTTTCCTTTTTATGCCTCATTAACTATATTTATATTATTTTTTACATATTAAAAATTTATAATTATTTAGATTATTATTATATATTTATAATTAGGCTTATACATTTAATAAACAAAAATTAAATTTTTATTTATTTATAAATGTTTTATTCATGTCTTTTATTCAGTGTTTTATAAAGCTTATATATAAAAACTTTTCGAAGAAATTACATACGTTTTTTAGTAAATATACATATATATTTAAAAACAAATAAATTCAATTCTATGCGCACAATAATTTTTTTTTGCAATATTAATAATTTTAGGCACTATTTTAATATTTAAATATATTTTTATAATTATATTTAAAAAATAAAAAGTTTAAGTTAAAAGTATATAATAAAATAGCTTAAATAATATTTATATTACATATCAATTTGTAATTATGTCCTTGAAATGGAGAAAAATTAAAAATGAAAAAAATTATTAGTAAATACTTAACTGTGGAATATAATAATTACTCAATTATTTATGATATATACATGAGAATACACACTGTAAAATAGAAATTAATATTAATGATGTATCACTTGGTCACTTAGTGTATTTTCTCAAATATTTACGCAAAATACATACACAAGAAAAAGCAATTTAGAATATATAAGATTATATCATTTTGATAAATTTAATATTAAATATATTCGAATTGATGAAATAACGAAAAATAAATAAAAAAAAAGAAGAATTAAATAAAATTGTAACTATATAAAAACTACTTTTTTAAATTATGTGTAAATCTTTCATTTAAATTTTAAAAAATTTTTAAATTCTCTTTATTCATATTTCATAAATGATAAAATCAAAAGGCAATGTCTATACATTAATGTGTGAAACAAAAATGAATTTGTATTTATAAATATATTAAATAAGATTTTTTAAAATATTTTATTGCATCAGATTTTTCCTATTTTTTTCAAATAGAATTGACATCTTGTCTTATACAGTCTTTCACAGTTAAACATATAAAGTGGTGCAAAAAAATGTTGCAAGGAAATTTTCAGATACGAAATTCAATAAGCTATCAAACATGGTTTCGATACCAAATGATAATCTCTCATTACATATTACTTTCACCTCTCGTCACGGTAACTAAACAATGTATGCGAGCGTTTTATGATCCGTTAAGGATTTAAAATCACTTTGACGCCAGCAAGAGATAGGCGTGCTTTCCATATTATATCAGCAACCAGGTATAGTGCGATATAAGAAAGTCATAAATGCACTTTCGGACGCGACAAAATAACGTTCGACATTATTTCGGATAATTCACAACCCACTTTTGCGCGAGAATCTCCAATAATTAGCGCACGTCATGCTATAAATATCTTCGGCGACGGATTGCATTAACGGGACACCGTAAAACGCAGCAGGGGAAGCATCATAGTCGAAATTTTAATAACGGTTAATAGCGATTAAATTCCGGGGCGGAGGGGGGGGGGTGAACTTATGGATTAAAACCTCCTCCTGCGTGCATGCGAGAGCGCACGAGCGGGCAATTTTTCACTTATCTCGCACATTTCATCTAACGGAGACATAAATCCGACGTTGAGACCCGGCGTCGTTTGTACATATACACTGCCGCGTTCCTTCAAGTGGTTCGCCCGCGAAATACGGTCGTACCCTCTTTTTCGTAATACGTGTCCCATGGACCGGCCGCATCCTTCCTCGTTCGTCTCCGCACTTTCGTCGTATTTCGACTTTGCTCGAACGCGATTCCTGCACGCGATTCCGCGAGTTTAACACCCGAAAATACGACACTCTCGGGAAATACCACGCGCAGATTTAAAAGAATGTTTAGCATCTACAATCGGAGCAAAAAGTCGTCGAAATTGACGAATATATACTTTTCTCATAATATATCTTAATATATAATTAGTATAAAGATTGCATAAAATCTTATTATTTATTTATAGCTAGAGTGTAGAAATGTATTTTCAAACTTCTGTGGCTTTTTTCGCAGAATTTTCGTGTTTTTTAAATTATAATGAGAGACTTTTATCATTAACGGTACCTCGATTTCGACATTACAGCACAAAATTTGAATTATAAAAATAAAAGAATTTACTCGTACAGAGTAATTTAAAATGTCAGAATAAAAATTATAATAGCGAATAATGACAAAATATAGAAGATTTTTAACTATTTCTTTGATAATTTTAATAATTTGTCATTTCTCCGAGAAGAAAGAAATGTGGCAACGTGGTAATTTTTCATAAGTTAATCAAATTGCAAATTGACATATGAGGCCGAGTCGCTTCTCGCTTACACGTTTGTATATAGAGGCTTCTTCAGATGAAAAAATATATTATTTAAAATGTCAAAAGAAGGCTCAGCTGAATGTTATGTTGCCACGTTTTCACAATAAATAATATGTCATCTCGGATAATAGGACGAAATTGAGAAAATTATATTCAATATCTTTTGAACTAGTCAGTACTTGACCAAAATTATGTAATCAAATATTTCCTCTATATTTAAACTATACTTTTGCAAATTTTGAATAAATTCCTATTATTATTTCTATCTATTTTAGCTCTTAAAGCAACACGATCACAGGTTTTTTATAAGATAGAAAATCTGTAATCGTATCAATTTAAGGAATAAAAAGAACAGAAATAAATATATTTATACTTATTTATATAAATAATTATATTTATAATTATATTAATACTTTTACTTATAATTAGCTCGACAAAATAATTATATTTATAATAATATCGACGGGTAAATTCATTGAAAATTAAAATTCTTATAACTTTTGATTGCTTTAGTGAATCAACTTCAGGTTTTTTTATAAGCCTCTGAACATGTATCAGAACAATCTGTGCAAATTTTATTAAATTCCTATATTTTTATAAAATAGGTACTAAACATCCTTAAGGGCCCAGTCTACTCTAGCGGTATGAAAAATTAATAATTTTTAGGAATTGTTTTTGAGGAATATTAGAAATTGAGTTTTTGATACTTTACATATTCATAGTTTTATTGATAATTAAATGGATCGTTTAGTATTTTTCAATCTGGAATATTTAATTCTTTTTTATTTTTTAATTTTTTTGTTCAGTATCGAGCTTTTGCGCGTAGCGTTTTCAAAAATGCATAGTTCAGCGATGATGACATGCTGTTCCTCGTGTTTGAAATAAAAAAATTCTATCTAGTATTATTCCATTTAATTTTAACTGGAATAAAAAAAAGTCATTTAGTCTTATTTTGTTCAACTGAAATGAAAAATTCCGTTTAGTTTTATTAAAAAAAAAATTAACAACTAACAAAGTAGTGCCATTTTAAAATTACATGTTTTAATTTGGCTGAAATTTATTCATTTCTTGAAAGTTAATTATTCCGCAGAATATTTTTGGATATTAAACCTAATAAAAAAATAATAAAATAGTGTTATTTTAAAATTAGATGATAAAGTAGTATTATTTTAAAATAGAGTTTTAATTGTGCTGAAATTTATTTATCTCTTGAAGCCAGAAAAATATTAAATAAAAAAATGAAATAAAATATAATCAGTATAATGTTATTCTGCTTTTTGGTCCGAAATGAAAAACCTCTAGTTCTATTACATAGGATATTTTTAGGATATTAAATCTAATTTTATTAAAAAACTGAAAAATAACAAAGTAATTTATTTTAGAATTAGATATTTCAATTTTGCTAAAATCTGTTTATTTCTTAAAGGTAAAAAGAGTATTAAATAATTTTTTAAATTCTAAGTAGATTTAGTATTAAATTATAATCTAATTAAATTCTAATTAGATTTTGTGTTAAACAAAAAAGCTAAAAATCCAGGATTAAAAAATATTGATGTATTGTTTAAATATCGACAAAAACATAACACGAGCAATTTTTAATATTCTTCAAAAAAAAATCTTAAAAATTCTCAATTTTTTTATACTGTTAGAGAAGACTCTTAGGCTAGATTCTTAATAAAGATACAAGGAAGGCGGACGAGATTAACCGGCGGTAACGAATTTTTGACGACGATAAGCGCGCGTACATCCTCCTTCTGCTCTCTTGTTCTGTCCTTAATCTTATCCCGAAAATTAACAGTCCACGCAAGATGGGCGCGGACAAACCAAGGGCGGAAGCGACGACGAAAAAGAAAAAGGAAAAAAAAAAGAAAAGTAAAGACAGATCGCATCCCGTCCCGCGCGCGACGGTGACAAATTGCCGCATCTCCTACATCTTGCATTAAAAAAAAGAAAGAAAAAGAAAAAGAAAGAGATCCGACATCCCCTGTAGCCGCTGCGTTTCCATGTGGGACACGAATTCGCACTTTCTCGGCACGCGGAAGGGAAATAAAAAAGTGACAGAGGCGCGCGCGCGCGCGCGCGCTCGCGAGAGGTGGAGGACTCGTTATTGTGCATAAATCTCTCAGATTACTCGAGATTTATGGCTTTTTCGTACATACAAGCCGTATACGGTGCTGCCTTGCGTTCAGCCGCTTCCTCGCCGCTTCTTACGCGCTCTTTCCCTATCATCCTCCGACCTCTGGACCCCGGCTTCTTTTCATCCGCGCGCGAACGTAAGTCTTCTTACGACAGGAGCGACTTTAAATGACGAACGGAGCCGTTTAATTTATAATGTATATGTCAAGTGTTTGTACCGGTGCGACAAGTTATAAGAGCAAGGATTAGAGATGCTTACAAGAAAATTAAACAGGTTTAAGATTGTCGGTCATGCGTTTTATATATATATATATATATATATATATATATATATATATATATATATATATATTGCTTTTTAATATTTAACTAGATATTTAAATTATTTTTAAATTTAGATTATTTAAATAGAAAAATAATTGGGAAAAAAATAGGCATCAAGAGCTGAATGACAATTGTTATGTAATGGAAAAAGAAGGATAATAAAAATAAGTAATTAAAGTTGAAAATAAAAATAATAATTAAAAATTAAAATTAATAAAATTATGTTTTTTAATTTCAATATTGTTAGCCTATATCTATGGAACACGAATATACTTTCTATTTTTATTAATTTTAATTTTTAATTCTTATTATTTTTATTTTCAACTTTAATTACTTATTTTTATTATCCTTCTTTTTCCATACATAACAATTGTCATTCAGCTCTTGATGCCTATTTTTTTCCCAACTATTTTTGAATTTATGTAGAGCTAGATTAATACACGATTTTATTTAAATAGATTAATATTTAAATAAATAAAATAGATAAAATTGCACTTGTAGCTTTATTTTATGAATATCCCTCCTATATGTATATATTAAATGGCTTATATTTTTTTTTTCACTCGTTTTCATCCCCGAGAAGCTTTATACAAGACAAATATCCTTATTTAGTTTTCTTTTCCAAACAATGATGAAAATTCCTAAATAATCTTTTTGTGCTGCACTTATTTCTATTCTAAAAATTATACTCGCCTTTTGTTTTTCTTCTCATCGAGGAATCTCTATTTAAACAATTCTTTTTTATTGCAGCCTTTTTGATTGATCGAAAATACTGTGATTAAAGCTTACTATTACGAGGCGTTTGATCCAAATCTAATAAATTCACTTGCGAAATAATTCTCTCTTTCTCTCTCTCTCTTTCCCGAGAAATCTTTTCAAAGAGACCGACAATGAGCCTAAAGCTTGACCGCGACCCCAATATCTTTTTTTTTTTTTTTTTTTATATATTACATATTCGAATGACCCTCGTCCTTTGACATGGGGGAGGGGGGCGGGGGATCATCGTTTATCGCATTCCGGTAAATTCCGACTTAAAATCCGACGAACGTTATCACGGCGTTAAATTTCAATCAATTTTAGGGAGGGAAATAAAGCGACGAAAAGTCATCGCACGGTTTATCGGGGTTATATCGGGAATGCTTTCGCGAAAGAGAGGAGGGTCGATTATCCATTAATTACTTTCCGGGTGGCCGATTTTTGTATACCAATATATTCTTACCTTCCCTCTTTCTCTCTCTACTGACGAAAGCCATCTGCATAGCCGGTTAAACGAATGAAAACTGTACCTCTAATTGCACGGCGGGTGGGCCCCGGGTGCCCCCCCCTCCCCCTCGTCGAACATTGACGCTTCTTCTGCGCCCCCGCTCTTGTTCCCCTTCAAATGGCCTGCCAATATTATCGCAGGCCGTGGAATTTGATTTTACGTCAATATTCATAAGTTGCGATCGGGACGGGGAGACGTCATTAAAACGCCCATGAAATTATCAGGGGGCACGTTGTAATTACTTTAAGGTCTTATTGCAATCTCATAAACGACGTGCTGCGATGACACGTCCACCGGTGAACTTTCGTCAGATCTTTTGAAAAAATACAGTATGTTTAATATATATATATATATATATATATATATATATATATATATATATATATATAGGCGGACATAAAATTTTTTTTAAATTTTTTAAAGCTGCGAATGATTATGGTTAATTGTCCCTATAGTAAAAGTAATAGTTTTTATTTGATAGGCTTAGGTAAAATGATTGTATAAAAGAAATTAAAGTAAACATTAAGAGAGATATGACACACTGTAAAAATTGTCGAAGAATTCAGATACATTTTTGTCTGAATTTTCAGATCTGAGTGTTTGAAACTAATTTTAGATAATCGCTCTTAATCGAAGTCATTTTTAAGTTTAGAAGAATGTCTGAAAATTTAAACACTCTTCTGAAAATTTTGTTAGAAAAAAAACAAATTACATTGCATATATTTAAAAAAATTAGGTGTCAAAGAAAAGTACAGAAAAAAATGCATATAACGTTAATATTTTTAAAGTATGTGCCAGTATTCTTGTAATTAGCACGAGATGAGTACAGTCATTTCATTTTATGAACACGACTGCCTTCTTCTATGGGTATCGCGAGGGGCAGCTGGAAATTTCGGCAGATTTATGAGACATTACTGAGTTTCTCGAATATTATGTAATTTCATTGAGATTTTATGATTCCCAAAGAAACTTGTTAATATTTATTCAAAGCATAAACAGCAAGAGATTGACAATAATTTATATACCCTTACAGTGTGTTGTAAAGCCAGCGAAACGTTTTACATAAATGATAATTTGCGTACATTTTAAAGAAGCAAAATTTAAGACTTTTATTATTCGACATTAACACTTCACGCCACTGGACTTTGCAATTAGGATGAAAATTTCATCACTGATGCAAATTAATCCAGATTGGAAAGGCTGAGCAAGAATGCTTTGTTACGCTCTGTCGTGCTGGATGAATGGTTACGTGTCGATCCATGAACGACGAGATGGTCACATTTATTTTCCCAGCTAGCACGGTCAAGGTGGCACGAGTCGTGCGAAAGTCGACCTCCTTTCGAATGTGTTTTCACAGCACACTATGTAATCTATTTGCATATTCTACTTTGACAAGTTTGTCCGATCAGCTGTTTCCTCGAAAAAAGTGACAAATTTTTTTAACACACACTGTAAACAATTATCTAAGAATTTAGATACATTTTTGTCGGAATTTTCAGGTTTGAGAGTCTGAAACTAATTTTAGACAATCTCTCTTAATCAGAGTCATTTTTAAGTTTCAGAAAAATGTCTGAAAATTCAAACACCCTACTGAAAATTTTGTTGGAAAATTCGGACAGTGTGTCTGTAAGAAAACTTTAGACACTTTGTTTGCAGTTTATGGTAATAATTTACTTCAGGCAAAATGTCAAAAATTTTTTTACAAATTATTCGAATTTTTAGAAGAATGTTTGAATTTTCAGAAAAATGACTGATGATTGTCCTGAGCATTAAAGTCATTTTTAACATATACATATCAAAAATTGCCGAAGAACTCAGATATATTTTTATCTGAATTTTTAGATTAATATAAAATAAATAATTCTAAAAGTAATTTTAGACAATCTGTTGTAATCATCAGAGTCATTTTTTAAATTTTTAGAAAAATGTCTAAAAATTCAGACACTTTTCTGAAAATTCGGATAATGTGCTATAAAAAAAACTTCATATTTTGTCTGCAGGTTTATTACAATAATTTACTTTAGTATCTGAAATTTCATAGAGACACACTGTCCGAATTTTCAGACAGATTTTTAGAAAAATGTTTCAATTTTTAGACATTTTTTCTTTTCAGAGAAATAACTCTGATGATTGTTTTAATCATTAAGGTAATTTTTAATATACATTATAAAAAACCGAAGAATTTAGACACATTTTTATTTGAATTTTTAGATTTGTGTGTCTAAAAGTAATTTTAGACAATCTGTCTCAATCATCAGTCATTTTTTTGAAAGTTTAGAAAAATGTCTAAAAATTGTCTGCAGTTTTATGGCAACAATTCACTTTAGGCAAAGTGTCTGAAATTTTCATACGGACACACTGTCCGAATTTTTAGAAAAATGTTTGAATTTTTAGACATTCTATTCTTTTCAGAGAAATAACTCTGATGACTGTTTTAATTATTAAGATAATTTTTAATATACATTGTAAAAAAACCGAAGAATTTAGACACATTTTTATTTAAATTTTCAGATTAGGTCTTTGAAAATAATTTCAGACTACCTGTCAGAATTATTTTTCACAAAAATTAAAAGTTAGGCATCCAGAAAAAAATTCAGTGTACCTGAATTTTAAGACAATTTAAAAATAATTGAATAAGAGACTATCATTGAGCAATTCAATAATACCTTTCCTCGACCCATGTATCCGACTCGGACGCGATGCGCGTAACGCGCACCGGAATAAGGAAGTGCTTCCTCTCGCTCTCCGGCGCAGGTGCGACGAGGAAAAAACGACTCGTTGCTAGTCGCTGAGAGAGACAGAGACAGAAAGAGAGAGAGAAAGAGAGAGAGAGAAATAACTGTGTGCAATAGCGCGGTTAGAAGAGGAGGCCGGAGAGCAAGAGTGGCGCGAGAGCCACGGAAGAGCGAAGGGAAGGAGTCGCGGGAGCGAGCGAGAGACGACGGAAGAGCGACGAAGAAACAGCTGTTCTCTTGGCAAGGACGAAGACGGCGGCGGCGGCGCTTCGTGTCGTAGGCACCTCTCTTGTGTGGTGCCTCTCGCAGCCACAAACTACCCGACCATCACGCTGCACGGATCCACCACGAAACTCATCCTACTGGTCTCTCTCTTGGTCTACCCCGCCACGCGACACCTGTCAAAGTCCTGTCAAAATACTACTCGTTCGCGCTCCGATCCCTTCGCCACCCTTTTCGCGGGATCGCAACTCGGCAATCAATCACGGAGATGGATCTTTGGAATTGATGGATCACACGCACGCCGATCGAAATTCTGCAGAACTTCGGACGAGACGGCGTGATTTTCTAAATTCTCGCATGCGCCATCGATAATGGGGGATTGAAGTGAAGAAAAGAGATTTGAGAAGAGCGTGCTGATATTGAAACGGAAGCGTGATGGATCCGGTAAAATAGAAAAAGAGCCAAATCTGTTGAGAGATGTATTTTGAATTTTATTGAAAATTATCATCGTATCGTATCGAGATTATTGCTTTCTTTAGCGAGAGAAGGAATAAAAGGAGATCCGAATTGCTATGTTTACATAAAAAAATTTTCAACAAGCATTAAAAATAGAAAGGATAATTCTTTTCACGAAATAATTTGTACTCTTTTTATACGAAGGAGACCTGATATTTTACTACAATTTGACGTAATATATTCATACATCTTGGATCTATTTAAACTCTTATACAAATAAAAATAGAAGAAAAGAAGAAAAGTACTTTGCAAGAATAATCTATTTTTCATCGTCAAATCAGTTCGCCTTTTGGACAAAGTTCAGCCATAAATGTTCGATTATGTCAACGAAACGCAACTTTTTCGTATTTCGCGGAAAATGTACAAATCCTGCTATTGTAATTGAATATTTTCTCGTCGAAAAGTGCAACGTATAATTCATCTTTCATGCTGTTTTCAAAGACTTACACGTAAACATTAAACGAGTATTTGAAGATAAATGTCGCGATGTAAAGTAGCTTTTATAGAATCACGTTCGTGTTAAGATACCGTTAATTGACTAGTGTGTTGGACTATTGACAATTAATAGAAAAATTGTGAAGGAACATGTGAATTAAATCTGAAAATTAACCGGCGTAACTGTTGAGATGCTGAATCTAAAAGAAACTGCAACCCGCGCTCATTATCGTTCCTGACAAACGTCGTCCACGTGCTGCAAAGATCATTGATCATCTGGCTGTAGTGTCTAAAACGGCTGATGAAACTTACCGCATGGCCTGTCACATCCAGCTGACATTTAACAGGTTAGTGTTAGGTAGTCATCTTCCAAGATTTTTCTGACCTATGTCCTCGAGATATATATTATACTGGGAAAATAAAAGTCGCTGCAAAATAGTACTTTATTTATCGTCAACTTTATACATATTTGACAGAGGTATATATTTAACTTGGGCAATTTTTTACAGCGTATATTTTACATGTATATAAAAAAATTTATATATATATAAAATTGCCTAGAATTCAGGTACATTTTTGTCTGAACTTTCAGCTCTGGGTGTCTGAAAATAATTTCAGACAATCTGTCTCAATTGTTAGAGTTATTTTTCTGAAAGATAAAAAAAGTCTGAAAATTCAGACACTCTTCTGAAAATTTGGACAGTGTGTCTGTAAGAAAATTTCAGACACTCTGTCTAAATTTTCAGACATTCTTCTAAACTTTCAGAAAAATAACTCGGGAGATTAAGATGGTTGTATGAAATTATTTGAAACACTTGGATCTGAAAATTTAGACAAAAATGTGTCTGAATTCTGAAGCAATTTCTTAGAATTATTTTTGTAAAAGATAAAAAAAATATCTGAAAAGTCAGACACTTTCTGCAAATTTGGACAGTGTGTCTATAAGAAAATTTCAGACACTCTGTCTAAATTTTCAGACATTCTTCTAAACTTTCAGAAAAATAACTCGGGAGATTAAGATGGTTGCATGAAATTATTTGAAACACTTGGATCTGAAAATTTAGACAAAAATGTGTCTGAATTCTTAAGCAATTTTTAGAATTATTTTTGTAAAAGATAAAAAAAATATCTGAAAAGTCAGACACTTTCTGCAAATTCTGTCTGAAAATTTGGACAGTGTGTCTGTAAGCTCTAAAATTATTTATTATTTCGTATAAACATATATCAGCCGCATGTGTACAATTGAAATTTGTAAGTCTTCTGCATATATGGTGAGCTACCGACAATAATTAGAACTTACCATCACAATTTGCGCTTCCAGATTGACATGCGATTGATCGTCTCCAATTACGATACCGTTATCAATCATTTCGAAATATTGCGCACTCATTATTTCGTATCAGTTGGCGAAATTTCGAGTGATTATTCCGATCATTCAAAACCGTTTTGATTCCAATTGGTGGCCCGGTTCAAGGCTAACAGCAAGAATTTCTTTTACTATCATGCAATGTTCTTCCAATATATACATTTTTTAAAATATTTTTTTTTTAAAAAAAGTTTAATATATATATATATAATAAATAAATTTTTGAAAACATATTTAAAGTTAGCGAATAATATACAAAAATTTTTATCGAGTTAGACAATAATTGTTGCAGTAAATCAGCCGCTTTGTTTCTTTTATTCAGACTATCTGTTTAATTTAAGCAAGTGACATTAATCTTTTCTATGCCTATTTAGTTTGCTTCAAAGATCTCATAAAATCTTGAATGTAACTTCAATTTGAATTTTATGCAGCGGGGTTTTCTTAGACAAAGATGAAAAATAAAATAATACATATTTTCGTTGAGTAATTTTTTCATAATTTTAATAGCATTTTTATATATCAGGATGCTAAAAAAACTTAAATAATTTATAGCTTAATTAACGTACTTTAATTTAAATATTGTACATATATCGGGATGGATAATTATCTCTCTTGTAAGATATGGACGTACATAAATCTCTTCTTCGAATGTTCGATTGATTTGCTCTTTGATTGATTTAGAACTTCTTCCTTGAGACATTTAGAGAATTGTATAGCATATACGCTTGATCGATGATTGTAAAATTCTTGATTTCAAAATTCTGGTTGTCACTCTTCAAACTTATCTCGCTGTAACAGCGTAAAACAACGTTAAGGCTATAACAGTAATATTCATTTTCGATGGCTCTTTAAACGTATAATTTTAATTTTTCGAAACTTGTATAACATGATAACACAGTTGTTGCGTTGTATTTTGTTTATTTATTAATTAAAAAATATATATTTAAAAGATAATTTAAAAATATATATATTTAAAATATATTATAAAATAAAAAAATATATGTATATTTTAAAAGTTTTATATAAATATATTTTCAAATTTATAAATAAATAATAAGTAATTTTTGCTGGTGGATTTTAAAATTAATTTTAAACTTGTACTTTGTTTATTTATTAATTAAAAAATATATATTTAAAAGATAATTTATAAATATATATATTTTTAAAATTTTATATCAATATATTTTCAAATTTATAAATAAATAATAAATAATTTTTGCTGGTGGATTTTAATATTAATTCTAGAAATTCAATACGCACCTGCATTGGCTGAACTTATAAAACCAGTTCAATTGTTTGTCTGCTGTATATATACATTTTTTAACGTTTCTTTTACATTCGGACTTTTATATTTCATTGTGATTCTTAATTATCAAATGAAGTAGGTCGTACTTTATTAGGCTATTATTCTGAATAGAGCGAAGAAGAAAGGAATAGAGATACTGCGCAAAAATCTCTTTAGTAATTATTTCGAAACCGGATCGATGACGATGACAAGTGTGTCGATACCCGGGGTTGTATCGAATACCAAGTATTCTATCAGTCATCCAATCTTTGCTTAATTAGCGTATCTTAAATCCGTTTTAAAATAACACACTTTGCGCTAACTACAACAGATTCTTGAAAGGTTTACGATGATGTCGTATTTTTACCAGTTCGTAAACTTTTTTTCTCGCGACGAATGTGGGAACAACTTCTGATTTCCGATTGCGTAGAAATGGCCTTGCAAGGCCATGTAGAGCTCGGGAAACTTGTCTACGTACACACCCACTTTATTCTCGTGGAACAAGATGAGATATATATTGTGGTACCAGGTCGTGATCTCAGCTGAAGAACAAGGTATAATCGTGCTTCCTTTAGTCCGATAGAACAGATGGCCGTCTCGCGTCTATGCTCCAATTCCCTCGATCACGATCACTTTTTGCTCCTTTTCGTTCATTTTCCGTCCGTTCTTACAATGTAATATCGTTCTTGATATATCTCCTCGATAAACGTAATTATTGAAATCGAAAGTTTGTCAGATTGTTTGCCTAATAAAAGTAGTTAATTATAAATATATAATTAACAATATGAATCTATATTGATATATTTTATTTATATTTTTCGTTTATCTTGTTTTTTTTTTTAATTTCTTAATATTATTAATTTTTTTATAGTGTTACAAATTGGTTTGTTTCGACTTAAACTATTATATACAAATATTTAATATTTATATTTAATATTTATAATTTATAATATTTAATAATTTATTTGGAAAAGATCGGGTAAAGTGGGGTGAAAGAATTCTTTTATGATACACCGTCGATTTTGTTCTTTGCAAAATGAAAAAGCAATTATCGAAAAGAAAATTCTAGACACTTTGTCTGCAGTTATTTTTTACAGTGAAAATTGCACAAGAATTTAGACACATTTTTTTCTAAATTTGCAGATCTGAATGTCTGAAAGTAATTTTAAAAAATCCATCTTAATCATTAAAGTCATTTTTTCTGAAAATTAAAAATGTTGAAAATTCAGTCTAAAAATTTAATGTATCTGGAAGAAAATTCTAGACACTTTGTTCGCAGTTATTTTTTACAGTGAAAATTGCATAAGAATTTAGACACATTTTTTTCTAAACTTTCAGATCTGAGCGTCTGAAAATAATTTTAGAAAATCTTAATCATCAGAGTTATTTTTCTGAAGGTGCAAAAGAGTGTCAGAATTAAATCACTCTTCTGAAAATTTGGCAGGGTGTCTGTAGGAAAATTCTAGACACTTTGTCTGCATTTACTTTTTACAATGTTTATAGCATTTTTTTTAATGCAGCAAACATAAATTTCAATAAAATTCACAAATCTGTAATTAACGATATATATCTATTGGTATATTTCATTTAAATTTCTTATTCCGCTCTCGTCTTTTCCAAATTTCCTATGGTATCATTAGTTCATTTCGACTTAAGCTGTTTATAAGTGTTTTATCATTACGAGTAGTATTCAATAATCTTGGAGAAAGATCAGGCAAGCTGATAAAAATATTCATATACATATAATTTAAGGAAAGGGCTATAATTCCTCCCCCTCTCTCTCCGCATTTTGAAAGAAATCTGTAATCCATCATATTTGCTGTAATGCGGTAATTTCACGTCATCCTGTGTACTTACCCGAATATGCGTAGTTTCCAAATTATCCTCGATTTACTTTTATCAAGTACCTACGCGCGCACACATGTCCATGCATTAAGCTCTTCGCGACCATATAAAGTATAAACGTCAGCGCGCGTCGAATGGCGGTTATTTTTGCCGAAAAATGTTAATCGTCCGAGAAAGGAGGCAGGCATAAGAGAGAGAACAGTTAAAGGCGGTTGGTCGCGAACGGCTGTCGTTCTCTCTTGAACCCGCAATCAAATTTTTGGCCAGCGAATCGCTCTCCGCCAAGGACCTCGTTAAAATCGCCAGCTGCCACGGTTCCGTTGATCCCTCGAGCTTTTTTCCTTCCTTTCTCTCCCAACCACCGTGGCGTGTCTCCGTTTTCGCGCCAGCTCCTCTCTCTCTCTCTCTCTCCTCCTTTAATTTTAAATGCGACTGCGTCCGCGCATCACGTATAACACGAAAACCCACCTTCTGCTCACGAATACCGGGCGTCCATCCATCAATCGATGCCGCCGGTCGAATCGTATACTAATTTATCGCGAGGCACGCAATTAGCCGAATTTAAAGGCCCCTTGTTATGGATGTCTCGCGTGGTTCCCCGTTGCTCCTTATTCCTTTTCCAGGAGAAATCTTTTTTACGCCGAGATTGCATTTGCAACGCGTTTCTTTTATTCCAGGGGGACACCCAACGGGGAAACATTGTAACGATCGCTGACGATTTATCGTCCGGAGTATCCGTATCTTTTGTCTTGCGCGATTCTGAACGCACGGAGCGTATATATATATATATATACTCTTGAATAGATTTCACGGTCTTTTCGTGGGAATTCGCGGGACCGTAAAAAAGCGACACAGAAAAGCGCATCTCAAACTCTCTCTCTCTATCTCTCGTCTTGGCCGATGCGATAGAGTACGACGTGCATTCCATGGCTTTGTGATTTTTTTACTTTGCGCTTGATCGCTTACGGCAAAACTGGCGTTTATTATCGGGGCGAGGGGGCAGAGGGGGGCCTTGTCAGACTGTCTCGCTACAAGAGATGTATTGTGATACTTTTACGGTAATAGATTGATTATTTGAGCCGATTTGTTTCTCAAATTATGCAAATTGAATTTAATTTTAATTTTAAAACATTGTACGAAGAACAAATTTAAGGATGTTTAGCACCTATAATCGGAGCAAAAAGTAGTCGAAATTGACGAATATATAATACTTTTCTCATATATCTTAGTATATGATTATTATAAAGATTGCAAATAAAATTTTATTATTTATTCATAGCTAGAGTGTATTTTCGAACTTCTGTTGCTTTTTTTCGGAGAATTTTCGTGTTTCTTAAATTATAATGAGAAACTTTGATCATTGACGATACCTCGATTTCAATATTACAGCACAAAATTTGAATTATAAAAATAAAAGAATTTACTCGTACAGAGTAATTTAAAATGTCAGAATAAAATATGTAATAGTGAATAATGACAAAATATAGAAGATTTTGAACTATTTTTTTGATAATTTTAATAATTTGTCATTTCTCCGAGAAGAAAGAAATGTGGCAACATGGTAATTTTTCATAAGTTGGTCAAATTGCAAATTGACATACAAGGCCTAGTTGCTTCTCGCTTACACGTTGTATATAGAGGCTTCTTCAGATGAAAAAATAGATTATTTAAAATGTCAAAAGAAGGCTCAGCTGAATGTTATGTTGCCACGTTTTCACAATAAATAATATGTCATCTCGGATAATAGGACGAAATTGAGAAAATTATATTCAATATCTTTTAAACTAGTCAGTACTTGACCAAAATTATGTGATCAAATATTTCCTCTATATTTAAACTATACTTTTGCAAATTTTTGAATAAATTCCTATTATTATTTCTATCTATTTTAGCTATTAAATCGCGACACGATCACAGGTTTTTTATAAGATAGAAAATCTGTAATCGTATCAATTTAACGGCTAAAAAGGACAGAAATAGTTATATTTATACTTATTTATATAAATAATTATATTAATACTTTTACTTATAATTAGCTCCACAAAATAATTATATTTATAATAATATCGACGGGTAAATTCATTGCAATTTAAAATCCTTATAACTTTTGATTGCTTCAGTGAATCAACTCTAGATTTTTTTATAAGTCTCTGAACATGTATCAGAACAATCTGTGCAAATTTGATTAAATTTCTATATTTTTAAAAATAGGTACTAAACATCCTTAATTTTGAATAAAAGATGTGTTGAATTTTATTTAAATTGTCACGGGACAGTTTTTTTGAATTACTTTAGAAAGGAAAGTATTTTATTAATATAAATTTTATTACAAGCACTAAATATATTTTTTGTCATTTTATTTTATTTATAAAATAAAATGTAAAATTAACTGACACAATATGCTGGGATATCATTTTGGCAATTAGACTCTTTTATCTAAAACAGACCATTTTATTGCTAATTAACAGTATAAGTTTAATTAAGTTATGATAATTAACTTCTTACGCTTTATTTCATATTCGTTATACTTACGAAATTTTACAGTAGCCCTTAGGGAGACTTGGAAAGTTCCTAATTAGAATCATATTTCATCATCGTAGTTTTATCGCGAAATCGTGGAAGCGTCACATTTTTACAAGGACTAAATCAGACAACCTCACGCATTTTTGCATTAATCATGATACGTTATTTCTTTTCGGTGCGTAAACTCGTACAAAGTTATTCTCTGCTGATTTCTATGCGAGAACTATAATTGGCAATTCTGAAGAAATAAAAAGACACCAGAACAATTCACATCGCGCGGATTACATTCGATTCATTTAATACGTTCGATTTAAATTTTTCTGACACAAACATATTGATTGCAATAAGAAGTCAAAAGCTTGAATATAAATTTATCGCTTGTCAGATTGGAAAAGAAGATGATACGCGGATATTACTTTCATCATCTTTTGAAAACATGAAAGTAGATGGCGATCAACTATTTGAATAGTCACTCAAATTAAAAGATGATCTATTTATCTTGAAGAATGTTATTGTTCCTCCTTCTTATAAATATATCCTTATATTATTTTGCTTCTAAAATTAAATATCTTATATATATATATACTTGTAAAATATTTACAAAAATATTTGATAATTAATTATAATCTTGTCCAAAAATTTTTAAAAATATTTACTATGTTGCATTTTTAATTTATTTGAATAAAAAATAAATCATTTTTATAATTTCCTTTTTTTTGTATTTTTTTAAAAATAATTAAAAAGCATTTTTTAAGACATATTTAAAATAAATGATCAATTATGTTTGACAATTTTTAATCTTTAACAGCTAAAAAAAAGAAAATTAAATGTCACAATTAGCGATACGTAAAAAAGTGACGTAAGATTTTTCGAATCAATAAAAATCTATATTACTTTTATTAAAACTTATTATTACTATTATAACTTAATTAATTTACTAACATTAGCATGTGTATATTATTTTTAATCAACTTTGCGTGCTGCATTAAATCTTATATCATATTTTATACCCACCAAAGAAGTATACATATATATACATAAAGTAGGTACTTTTTCTGTAATTTTTATTGCATTCGCGATATTATAAAATCACGGCGATATTTATCCTTATAATTAATGGCTTGCCTAATCTTCCTTGTTTTTTATACGTCAAAGTACCTCGCTAAATGAGAGATCATTATCCTTACTGGATTCGAAACGACATCTGCTACGTCACGGGATCATTATCGCGCTTGCCACGTATGTTTCGCATCATATTATATATTCGGCGATTTTATCGCGCGTGACAATATGTCTTCTTTAAGATACGTCAGATGACGGAGTGTGAGGTATCGCTGACCCGACCCTCGTACTCTCGGAGATTTATGGGATTCGAAAAAAAAGTCCAGGCACCGCGGCATAATTTTCAACGGTTATTATTCATCGGATACCGACTTCTGGTAGTCGATTCCTGCTTCATATTAAGCGTTCACCGACGCAATTTGTCATCCTGTGCGTGCGTGTTGCTGAAGCGCCAGACCCGCGATTCTGGAAGCTCGAATAAATTATGTATCCTGTACAATCCAGGTCATCACTTCAATTCGGATTAGGAGGACAGCATAGGAACTATATCGGAAAAAGAATTCCTGCCTTTTTATCATCGATTGCCAGAAGTAACGGAAATGCTTTCACTCATTAGGCCAGCGACTTAATTGCGTGCTCGATATAATTGACGAAGAGGCGTAATGGCATCTTACTTACCTTGCGAGTTTAATGACTTATTATTAATAAGTGGCAAGCTGAGAGCGAGGATAATTCTATATAAATTTTGTCGTCGGTATCTTCAGTGGAATTATACGTAATAAGCCGTAATCGATTCAAGTGTGATTACAAAATCTGATATTAATGGATCACGAGGTACATGAGGTCAAAGTCAGTCAAGATAATTGTGAGGAATGGATGACTTTATTTAGCGAATGCTGAAAGTGTTTCACGATATTAAGCTCGTAATAACAATTATATTTTATCATTTAATGACAACTATAAAAAATTGCTTTCTTCATGTATATATAAAAATTATATAATTGTACAATTTTTCATAAACATTAAAATAAAATTAATATCAAAATTATTGTGAAATAAAATATATATATATATATATATTACAATTTTATAATTATATTTTAATACAATTATTATTCTGTTATTACATGATAGAATAGCGTCACGCTTACTCTTCGCTGTCATTATTAATCTCGGCATCATTATCGCGCGTTATATTTTATATCTAACAAAGTGTATCGTTTATATCTATAATTAGAATTTTACTAATTAATCATTAAATGTTGCCTTTAGTCAGCCGAGTATCTATATATAATCTCTCTTGGATATATATTTTAATGATTCAACAAATTACTTGTTTACCACGAAATTTCTCACGATTTCTATTTTTTATGCTTTAAATAACGGAAAATAGAAAGTCTACCTTTGACACTTTCGCGTTCGCGAGGATGAAATTGCCATTAGGCAGTAACAATGATGATGTAAATTGACCCTTTGGCGGGCCGAAATTCTTTCTTCAATATTTCAATGAGTAGTTCTTACAACATCGCGATTATACGTAGTTAAATATGAATTATATAGTTGCAGGACGAAAAAAATCCTACAAAAAAACGTGCTCATCTGCTCTCGTGTAATTACATGTTCATTATTACTGCGCCGCATCGGAAAAATCTACCGCAACGAGAGAGAGAGAGAGAGAGAGAGAGAGAGAGAGAGAGAGAGAGACTGAGAGAGGGGAGGGGGGAATTAAAGATCGTATCGACGGGCCTTCGAAAACTCGATGATTGATTTCGTTTACTCGCGCGATATCGGGCTCCGGGATACGCATGCAACGACCGGTACCAAGTAATTACAAAATTGTGATTTACGGTGAGTAATTACAAAGTTGGCTACCTCGGTGATGGATTAATTACCAGAGTTATTACGACGTTCTTTCCGCGCGCGCGCGCGAGTTTACGGGAAGGAAAGCGCCCAGGTTCTCGTGACATGCTATTAACCCCGACCCATTGCAAGGCTTAATCTTGGTCTTGTTGCACTACGGAATTTCACTGACGCGCGGCGCGCGCATTATTTTACACATGGGACAGCTAACGAGACGTTTCAATCGTGATGAAGCTCGCATAAAGATGTCGAGGGGTCTCAAAGAGATGACGCGAAATGTATGAGAGAAAGAATGAAAAACTATTTAGCGAAAATTGTATGCGTTTATATGAAAGATAAGTATTGAATGAATCACGGCGGAGACAATCGTAATGAAAAAAAAAATTCTTATAATTTTCTAGACAATTTTAGGAATTTTTCTTAATTTAAATTCATGAAGAATTTAAAAAAAATCAGATTTTTTAAAAATAATAAAATAAGATATGCGAGAATATTTTACATTTATACGTATGAGAAATTCTTTGAAAATTTATTTACGAGAAAAATATGAAATATCTCCGTATTACGCAGAATATTTATATTTTAAATTTTAATGTGTTTTATTTAGTGGGATATTTTTTAATCTACGATTTATCAGCTTTTATATTTTGCCCTGTCTTTGAGTGCATTTCATTTAGCGATTTGAATATTTAATCACGTTATTATGATGTTACGAGGGAAATATTTCGCGAAAATTGAATAGGTTTTTGCATTCATAAAGGACGAGATAAAAATATGGCAGCTATAAACATCATCATTTTACTGAGAATCAATTTACTTGCTTTATCTAACAAGTCATCTTCTAAACAAATTTATCTACCGAGATTGCATCCACCTTTCGCGC
Source organism: Anoplolepis gracilipes (assembly GCF_047496725.1). Lineage (NCBI taxonomy): Eukaryota > Metazoa > Arthropoda > Insecta > Hymenoptera > Formicidae > Anoplolepis > Anoplolepis gracilipes. Next base: position 6,637,564 of record NC_132985.1, read on the forward strand.
AAAACTTTTTCTCCTGCCCTTTCGTCGTTCCTGCTTGCAAAGTACCGTCGTGAATTGATTAACTGACGGCGATTAATTAATCACGCGCCCAAGCATAAGAACACCGCCGGTTCGAGTTAGTTTCGCAAGTCTCTCTGCGAGCACGCGCGTTCGCTCTTCTGGTAGCTTTGATGAATCAACGAGATTTCACGTGCCGGCCATTAAAACGTAAGCTTAATCGTAAGGTCTCGAGATGCGTGAGTTGCTCACTTAACGGGTGCTCGCCATATGGGGGGGGTATTATTAAGTCACGGTTAGGGCTTTCATCGGTAGGACTCTTCCCCCTTCCCCCTCCCCCCCCCTCCTCCTACCGCCCTCGCTCGATTTAGCTCTTCGGATTCAACGTGAATGAGGGGAAAGCGAGGTTTCAATTGGCACGATCAAAGAATGACGCTCGTTAAGTCGCCCATAATTGCGGCTCTCTGTCGCGGCTGCAACATGTGCAGGAGACAGTGAGGGATGCATAAGGTATTATACTTTATGGTACTTGACAGTCTCACCGAAGGCTGATTGAAAAAGACGCGTGATTAATGATGAAACGAAATGTCGTATCAACGTTGCTGATGGATTACGATCGGTGGAAATGTATTTAATGAGAATACGAGATCAGCGAAATGCCAGTATCTTTAACGCGCTGCAAATATACATATATTATGGCGGGAACACATTTTTACGAAATATATCGTTTCTCCGTGTTTGCAAGTGCGTACAGCATGACGGTAACATGCAGTTATCTTTACAAATTATTCCATGCTGTTCTACAAGAAAGTAACAAGTGCGAATTATGAAGAAGAAAAAGTGTGATATAGAAAAACGTAGGGTAAAATAATTCTATTGATATATAATTTATACACACACATATTATTTTAATGCAATAATTTCTTAATAGTAAATTATTTTTATAAATAAAACTGTTGTAAAACAGATAACATAAAAGAGAGACAACGTAATAATTCATAATAATAATCTTTAAGCTAATAATAATAATAATAATAAATTTAATATTAATTAATTTTTAATAATAATAATCTTTATTGTATAATTTGGTACATTAAATTGTGTGAGCGATGATGGATAAGCGCTGGTAGCAACAAAGGGCGGAGCGATATGACAGCTGTCAGCTGATATGATGTCCGACTCGTACATACATAAAGAAATACGTAAGTGTGTGAGTAAAACTGAGAGAAGACAAATGTATGAGATATCAATTAACACAAAATAACTAACGAAAGTCTTAAGGATGTTTAGCACCTACAATCGGAGCAAAAAGTAATCGAAATTGACGAATATATACTTTTCTCATATATCTTAGTATATGATTATTATAAAGATTGCAAATAAAATCTTATTATTTATTCATAGCTAGAGTGTAGAAATGTATTTTCGAACTTCTGTTGCTCTTTTTGGAGAATTTTCGTGTTTCTTAAATTATAATGAGAAACTTTTATCATCGACGGTAGCTCGATTTCAACATTACAGTACAAAATTTGAATTATAAAAATAAAAGAATTTACTTGTACAGAGTAATTTAAAATGTCAGAATAAAAATTATAATAGTGAATAATGGCAAAATATAGAAGATTTTGAACTATTTCTTTGATAATTTTAACAATTTGTCATTTCTCCGAGAAGAAAGAAATGTGGCATCGTGGTAATTTTTCATAAGTTAATCAAATTGCAAATTGACATATGAGGCCTAGTTGCTTCTCGCTTACACGTTGTATATAGAGGCTTCTTCAGATGAAAAAATAGATTATTTAAAATGTCAAAAGAAGGCTCAGCTGAATGTTATGTTGCCACGTTTTCACAATAAATAATATGTCATCTCGGATAACAGGACAAAATTGAGAAAATTATATTCAATATCTTTTAAACTAATCAGTACTTGACCAAAATTATATGACCAAATATTTCCTCTATATTTAAACTATACTTTTGCAAATTTTGAATAAATTCCTATTATTATTTCTATCTATTTTAGCTATTAAATCGCGACACGATCACAGGTTTTTTATAGGATAGAAAATCTGTAATCGTATCAATTTAACAGCTAAAAAGGACAGAAATAGTTATATTTATACTTATTTATATAAATAATTATATTAATACTTTTACTTATAATTAGCTCCACAAAATAATTATATTTATAATAATATCGACGGGTAAATTCATTGCAATTTAAAATCCTTATAACTTTTGATTGCTTCAGTGAATCAACTCTAGGTTTTTTTATAAGTTTCTGAACATGTATCAAAACAATCTGTGCAAATTTTATTAAATTTCTATATTTTTAAAAATAGGTATTAAACATCCTTAAATTAGGTTTTAATCACTTTGTTAATTATCACCTTGCTCGGTTTTACATTTTTTTTTCTGGACAACAGTTATTTCTCCATCTGCCCGTAAATCCTGAAGTTTCGCTCGCCCAGCTAATTCGTTATCTGTTATTCTCTCTCGGCGGAACCCCTTTCGTTTTCTTCGTAGTCGTAGCTTCGTATAATAAAGTATGCATTTACACATCGGGACTAGACTAGTTGAAACGGAAAGTGTGCGCGCTCATGGAATGAGCCATATTTTACGATCGTGTTATCTCGAAATGAATCTTTGTTCACAGATGTTTCGACGGAACTATTAGGATATTTTTTAATATTCAATATAACAGAAATTTCTAAAAATAACTGTTCTTATTTATATTTTCTCATAAATGATGTCAGCTCAGTTTTAATTAAGAGAGTAGATTTTTTATTTTATCTTTTACCATCAAGTTCCGACACATGGCATTTGCATATCTGCAATTCTGAAGAAAAGATTCTTTACATTCTTTTTGTCATCACTTGTACAGCGCGAAAGTTTATGTTTCCTCGAATGGTTTATGTATCCGTTTTCACAAGCAAGAACAGGAGCTCGTAAAAAAAAAAAAAAAAAAAATCCGAGGGAATTAGCGCACGTCACGGCGCGATGATCAATCGAACACGCACATGTGCGCTTTTTTATATCTGGCACGCACAGATACCGGCGAACGCATAATTGCCGCGTACACGCGTGGGATTCGCTATGTTGTATATTATGTAATATATACCTGGAACGCGCTCATTATCTCGATCGACGGCTGCAAGTGAATTTCCGCACAATTAGATTCTGCGTATAAAACTAATCGTGTTTAACTTTAATAAAAAAAAAAAAAAAAAATATTTGGTCTCTTCGATTTTTTAATCACGCAGAATTTTAGGAGGCATTTTGTCCAAATTGTAGACAGCGAACTGAAGAAGAATAATTTAATTTAGATTCGAGTAAATGTTAAATCTCGAAATAGAAATGTCAAAAAAAACCAAATGCTTTTCGTTTTTCATGAAATATGGTTTATTCTAAAATATTCTTTTTCATAATTTTTTTTTTATATATGTATTTTCTTAACATCTTTATTAATAAGCTTCCTCCGTTCACAATTCACAAATGTAAGCATGAACTAAAAACTAATTTGCCGCAAAAGTCTCATTTATGGATTGAAATTATTTTCGAAAAAAAATAATTTAAAAAAAATTTAAAAGCTTTCATTTTTTTATTACATTAAAAAAATAATCCAAAAAATCCTAAATTTTTTTTCCTAATAAAAAACCCAATTTTTTCGCATCTCCATCTTCAAAATATTTTACTTTTTTAAAAAATGCGTAGATATATACTCTTAATTTTATATTCTGTGTCTCAATCTTTTATAAAAAAAAAAAAAAAAAAAAGTAAAACCCTATCAAGACGTTTTCTTTAAAGAGACTTTCGTCGAGGAGTAGCCGAATCGATAATTACGATCGAAGGGAGTGGGGATCGTGTTAGCAGTCGCGGAATGAAGTTATTTCGGGCGGAGATCCGCATCGACAAAACGAAGGTTATTAAATACGAGATGAGAGAGAGAGAGAGAGAGAGGGAGGGGGAGAAGGGGAGAAGACGTAGCTACTCCAATAAAAACGAAACCGAGTCTCTATTTCTCTTTTTTTCCTCGCAGCTTTAATAAGGCGCGGAGCGTGAATAATGCGGATGCAACCGCACTAGAATTAATATATACGCAAAGGAAGCGTCATGGCCACGTGGGCAGGGGCATAAATATTAATTAATGGACCATTATTATGCCGGCATAGTGAGTTTTACTATGGCTGGATGAGTCCGCGCGTGCTACCGTTGCTGCTCCGTCGTCGTCGATATATAATAAAGTGTTAATATCGATGATATATAAAAAAAATGTCGTCGATATATATAATAAAGTGTTAATATCGCGAGAAGGAAATTTTTTTTTAATCGCATCCCATGTCGGCGACATCGAATCGTATTCGCCATAATCGGATAAATATATTCTGTGGAAACGCGTTGGGATACGCATTGAATTATTCAATGTTGGGGGAATATCGGCTGATTAATTAGTCAAGATTAGGTATTGATAAAATTACCGATTCAATGTCATCAATATTTTTTGATTATATTGAACTACCGTAGCAAAAGGTGTCTTTAAGAGAATTTAGTGAATATGTTTTCAGAGGTCTTTAAATATCATTTTCATTCAATATTTATAATCTGTTTGCAATACAAGTGCATTTTTTTTTGTGCATAAAAATATTTAAATAATTATTAAGATTTAATGACTTAAGTGGCTGAAGAGGTACCAGTAGTGCCGAAACGTATCACAATATTTTATGTAATCATTGAAGAAATATACTACAGTCTACATCCAAAAACCTGTGTTCGGTTTAGCTTTCATTGACATTCTTAATTTTTCGGTACAATAATTAAATAAAATATTTAAATAATTACAAATTTTGTAGTGAATATTTGTAAAATATAATACGTATATATAATTATTACTTATTGAATAAAATCATGATTTCTCTTATGTGTTATTTCGCTTCATTAATATGTTTCACGATTATAAAAATTATATTATAATTTTTACAATCATATTTATTAAATATTAATAAATATATATAAACATGATAATAAAGGCATATCTTTTTACAGCAAAAATACGCAAAGAGAAGGTTTGGTTAATATAGGTTGTTATATTTATTATATTTTATTGTGTCTTTTCACGGTTAAAAACAATATATCGACATTTATTCTCGCTTAACAATGATGCTCGGTACCCGTTACGTCCATTTCGCCACGCAATTTCATCGGCCGAGGATTGTTCCGTTGATTGAATAAAGGAGGACACATCTCTCTACGGCATTGGTTCCGTGTTAGCAGTAACACTTCCTAGAGTTAAGGCCGCATTACCGATGTCAAATAAATTAGCGTACACAGAGCCGGGGAGCAATCGAGAGGTACACACCTAAGATCGCAAACAGCCCCGTGGGCCAACTAATTTGTGACGTGTCACGTAGCCGCGTCAGCGATGCACAATTTGCTTCTTGCGACCAATCGCTAAATTGCTCTTCATCATCCGGCCGTGAGTTGAAAGCCGATCGATACATTAAGTCGCGATGGTATTCAAACGGTATTTTCGATCATTCTGTGACAATAATGTCGGAATAAACGTGATTTATACCGTGATTATACCGTTCTAAGCGATGTTTATGTATTCAAAATTAAGTAGAAAATGTGACGTTTCCTTAGCCTTTTATAATTTAATTTTCAAGAATTTCTTAATTATCACTGTAAAAAATTCAGACAAATTTTTGTCGAAAGAGCAAACAAGTTAGAATTCAAATTTCAGGCAAGCTGTCTTAATCATCAGTCATTTTCCTAAAAATGTAGAAGAATGAAAATTCAAATATTCTGAAAAGACACTTTGTCTGAAATTATTTTTGACAAGAAATGACTGATTGAAACTTCAGACAAATATAGAATTTTCAGACAGAATGGAAAAAAAAGAAAATTTTTAGAAGAATGCCAGAGTTTTTAGATATTTTTCTGAACTGTCAGAGAAATGACTGATGATTAAGATAATTTTACAAAATTACTTTCAGATATCCAGGTCTGAAAATTCAGATAAAAATATGTCGGAATTCTTAGGTAATTTTTTAATATTACACAGAAAAAAAGAACATTCTTATTTTGATAATATCCTTAGTTTAAAAATGTAAATCTTGAAATGAGATTATATTGCGTTAAACAAAAAAAATTTGCTTGGATGAAAACATTTTATATAGTTCAACCAAGAAAAATATATTCTTATTATTTAAGAATAATTTTCTTGAATGGAGAGGAAAAAATGTTGAATAGAAAATAACACATGTTCAAATCAAAGATTATAATTTTCTTAGAGTTAAAATAATTATTTTATTCTTGAAGTGACAATTGTAATATTGAAAAAAGATTATAATATTGTTGAAATTTAGGATTTTTAAATTCTTCGAACAAGATTATAAATTGTTGCGTATATATGAAATAATGAACGCGTTCATATGAGTATATAAGTTTTGATTTGACGCTTACTTTTTTCTGTGTAAGAATAATTATATTTGAATGAAATATAAATATTGATAATTTATGAAGAAACATTATCAAGATTTTTTAAGGATGTTTAGCATCTACAATCGGAGCAAAAGTAGTCGAAATTGACGAATATATACTTTCTCATATATCTTAATATATGATTATTATAAAGACTGCAAGAAATCTTATTATTTATTCATCGCTATATTATTTATTTATCACAAAGTTTGAATTATAAAAATAAAAGAATTTACTCGTACAGAGTAATTTAAAATGTCAGAATAAAAATTATAATAGTGAATAATGACAAAATATAGAAGATTTTTAACTATTTTTTTGATAAATTTAATAATTTGTCATTTCTCCGAGAAGAAAGAAATATAGCAACATGGTAATTTTTCATAAGTTGGTCAAATTGCAAATTGATATGAGGCCTAGTCGCTTCTCGCTTACACGTTTGTATATAGAGGCTTCTTCAGATGAAAAGATATTTAAAATGTCAAAAGAAGGCTCAGCTGAATGTTATATTGCCACGTTTTCACAATAAATAATATGTCATCTCGGATAATAGGACGAAATTGAGAAAATTATATTCAATATCTTTTGAACTAGTCAGTACTTGACCAAAATTATGTGATCAAATATTTTCTCTATATTTAAACTATACTTTTGCAAATTTTGAATAAATTCCTATTATTATTTCTATCTATTTTAGCTCTTAAATCAATACGATCACAGGTTTTTTATAAGATAGAAAATCTGTAATCGTATCAATTTAAGGGCTAAAAAGGACAGAAATAATTATATTTATACTTATTTATATAAATAATTATATTTATAATTATATTAATACTTTTACCTATAATTAGCTCCACAAAATAATTATATTTATAATAATATCGACGGGTAAATTCATTGGAAATTAAAATCCTTATAACTTTTGATTGCTTCAGTGAATCAACTCCAGGTTTTTTTTATAAATGAACATGTATCAGAACAATCTGCGCAAATTTTATTAAATTTCTATATTTTTAAAAATAGGTACTAAACATCCTTAAAGTTTATTTAAAGTCTTTTCATCGTATTCTGTTTGAAGGCGAGTTAAAGTCAAGTTTAAATACGTCATCATCAGCGAATAAATCGAATATAAAAGTTAGCAATAGCGAAGGTAGAAAATATTATAAGAGGCTTCGTGGAGCGTAAACGGCGAATTCCTTGGACTCTGGACGTGCCGCCAGTATAATTTCCGTGCCGTTGTAGACGGGATCCGATTGGCAGATTGCCAAGACTTCCGCGGCGTCCATAAGTTAGATTTAACCATTTCTTGCCTTTGCGGAATGTCATGCGCGTGCTACCGGTAGCCACAATCACTCGGAACATCGCGATGTGTCGTCGTGATTGCGGCACCTGTTACGGAGAATTCTCTAATTCTCTAATAAATATTCGAAAAAATTTCATTCGCATAAAGAGACGACACCGCCGTATTTCCCGAACGGCCTGAAAAGAGAGGATTCATTAATTATCGCGTCGCCTACTTGCTGATGTCCCTCTTAAAACTCGCGTTCTAATTAACGGCGGTATATTTTGTCGATTTAACTAATGAATTATTTCTTATACGTTTGTTTACCCCGCGTTTTTTTTTTTACTAATTTATAAATTACTAATAAAGTATTATTAAACGAGAAATGCAAATTTTTGTAAAAGTCGCGGTGGATGCATACAAGTAATAATTAAACTGGCTCCAAGTTGAAGTCAGGAAACCGTAAAGGAAAATACACACGACACTTTGAATTTTTTTCACACGATAATAAGCATTAACAAGGTAAATCATTAAAATCATATATATCCAACGTAATGAGACGTAGGATTTACATGGGATAAACATCTTTGATAGTCGTATAAATTCCGAATAAAAAGTAAAACAGTTATCTGGGGCGGCTTAACGGTCGAGTGGCAGGAAAAAAATGGCATCACATTTCATTTCGTGTGTAAGTTATCGTTATTTTTTTTTTCACCCAGAGGCGGCCCTAGTCGCAGCTTGTGAAAGAAAAGAAAATTAAACTATAGCAGACCAAGTTAGTAAGAGCGAACGTGTGCGTTCGATCGAGCGTGTTTATTTCTCGATTAGTACCGGTCATCAGTACCGGAACGAGATTATCTTGGAATAGGAACTATCTCCCACCTTGATATTCTTCGTATTCTATGATCAGAGTTAAATTGGCTTTCGTAGATTTTCGTTATTAGCCTTCGTGGATCACTTTTTCGTGATTGCACCTTAGACGCACAGATATTTGACAAATCAGCTGATTTTGACATTTCTATTGCACAGCTGATTGATTTTATTGTTTCCCTCTTTTTCTGTCTTACGTGTGAATATTATGTAATATGAGTCAGCTAATTTAACGAGTTATAAAATGTTAAGAATTTATTTTTTTCTTGAATAATAATTTAAATGATTAATTAATTAATTGATTGAAGTAAAATTATAAATCTAAAATTTTCACATATTTAAAAAAATAAGACTGATTTTTGTTTTGATATAGTATTTGTGAAACTAAAGTTTATTCGTTACTTGTCTTGTAAAAATAACAAATGGCAGATTGAAACGTGTGCAATTTAAAATTCATATCATTGGCAAACTTTGATCACTTATAATTCAAAAATTATTATAGTCCCAATATTTTAGATATTTTTCATTCCGTTTTACCTTTTGAATACACTACTAAAATATTCTATGAAAGTTGTGATATTCTGTATAACAAATGTATTAAAAATTAAGCAAGTGAGAAAAAGGGAGATCTTTAATATAAATCTGCCGTTCGAATTTGGCGATTGATCCTGTCCGCATCAATTAACATCGCATTCAGAATTAAAGTTGTTCCGGCTTTGCGACAAAATATATTGATCGTGTTTCGTGTTAACAAGTTTCGTTTCACCATCCTTGTTCGTTTGAAGTATTATGACTAGAGTTGTTTCATTCGGTTGAATCTCGGTGATTTAATGGATAAATATTCTCTTTTGGAGAAATATCTCTTGAAGAAGCGGAACGACAATGTTATCACGTTTTTGTGAGAGTGATTGAAAAATGTTAAATTTATTCCGAGAATAAGATTTACACATGCATACTTTTTAAAGATTCATATTACCGCGTAAATGGCTAAGAAAATTCTTTATAATTAAAAAAATAATTTGCATAAGTCGATTCTTTACATAGTTCCTTTGATCAAAAAGGAATTTGTATTGAGGATTATACCGTCGTAAATAATCGACGTCCATTGTATCGTACATTGTATCTAATTATATCAAGGTTTTATAACGACACTTTTTATGTAAAGCTTTTAGAATTAATGAATGATACCGTACGCTTGTTCATATCTATTCTATGCTGAATGTAATTGCTACTTAATTTCTCATTTGGACTCCAAAGGAGAAGCTCTCTTTTCATCGTCTACAAAAAATCGACGCGGGTGATCGGCTCGGGTGTTTTATATCACGGCACGTGTGTGTTTCGGCTAATTTTTCTTTTTTTTTTTTTTCCATCCATGCCACACGCGAAGAGAAACACATTCTCTCTCGAGATTCACGGTGTTTTAACGACCGTTAAAATCTACCGGATCCCGAGCGAATTCCTGAGCAAATTCGGCGACATCGTTAAAGAGTCGTCTTTTGATTATCGCTTAATAAAAAATGCCCGTCAACAACAACAACGTGGTAGTCGAGATAAAATTCACGTGAGAACCAGGACCGTCTTTTAGTCGAAGATCTTCCTTTCTCAATACACAATAGACTACCGGTTTAGAAAACCAGGGGAAAAAAATGGCCTAGTGCTCTCGAAAACATGCAAGTAGAGCACTTAATAATACGGTTCATTTGTGTTTGAGATGTCAATTGTGAACGATTTGTTACGTCGGTATTAATCTCGAGCAGGCAATTCACATCTTTAAGAATGTTTAGTACCTATTTTTAAAAATATAGGAATTTAATAAAATTTGCACAGATTGTTCTGATACATGTTCAGAGACTTATAAAAAAATCTAGAGTTGATTCACTGAAGCAATCAAAAGTTATAAGGATTTTAAATTGCAATGAATTTACCCGTCGATATTATTATAAATATAATTATTTTGTGGAGCTAATTATAAGTAAAAGTATTAATATAATTATTTATATAAATAAGTATAAATATAACTATTTCTGTCCTTTTTAGCCGTTAAATTGATACGATTACAGATTTTCTATTTTATAAAAAACCTGTGATCGTGTCGCGATTTAATAGCTAAAATAGATAGAAATAATAATAGGAATTTATTCAAAATTTGCAAAAGTATAGTTTAAATATAGAGAAAATATTTGATCACATAATTTTGGTCAAGTACTGACTAGTTCAAAAGATATTGAATATAATTTTCTCAATTTCGTTCTATTATCCGAGATGACATATTATTTATTGTGAAAACGTGGCAATATAACATTCAGCTGAGCCTTCTTTTGACATTTTAAATATCTTTTCATCTGAAGAAGCCTCTATATACAAACGTGTAAGCGAGAAGCGACTCGGCCTCATATGTCAATTTGCAATTTTTAAAAAATTACTTATAAAAAATTATCATGTTGCTACATTTCTTTCTTCTCGGAGAAATGACAAATTATTAAAATTATCAAAGAAATAGTTAAAAATCTTCTATATTTTGTCATTATTCACTATTATAATTTTTATTCTGACATTTTAAATTACTCTGTACGAGTAAATGCTTTTATTTTTATAATTCAAATTTTGTGCTGTAATGTTGAAATCGATGTACCATCAATGATAAAAATTTCTCATTATAATTTAAGAAACACGAAAATTTTTCGAAAAAAAACAACAGAATCGAAAATACATTTCTACACTCTAGCTATGAATAAATAATAAGATTTCATGCAATCTTTATAATAATCATATATTAAGATATATGAGAAAAGTATATATTCGTCAATTTCGACTACTTTTTGCTCCGATTGTAGATGCTAAACATTCTTAATAGCTTTGGATGTTAAATGGATTTTTAAATAAATATTTTGCAGAAGAAAAATATGTATAAGATAATTAATTGACTGGCTTTATCGAATATTTGACAAATCACGTGCATTGCCTTTAAAATATTTCAGAGACAACTTTGTTTTCGTTTTCCACCATCTTGATTAACGAGTGGAGAACTCCTCCATTTTTACGAAATTTTCAACAAGAAATACACCTGCGAGAGCGAAACCAGCCCTGCTGGGAATGGAAAAAGGAACAGTGATATCGGTTATAGGCCTGGGGAGCATGTCAGTGTCGCGATTACAAGACATGTAACGCCGCTTTAATTAATGCATTGACACGAACGTGGAAATTGCAGGCAGTAAACGGTGCTGGACTTGTTCAGGTCCGCCATGTTTCTCGAGGATTTATGTCGACGGTACGCGTGGACGGAAGGGCTCGAAAATTAAAAATTCCTCCGCGCTTGTCATCCGGGTCATCAATTTCCAGTATCGTAAAATTGCCCGTCTTCGGCACCGATGACAGATAAGTCGTAATATTTCGTCAAAAAATTCCGAAATTCAGCGTTAAACGATCATCTCGATCGCCGAGATCTAAAGAAATCGGCGCAGGAATCGGTGTTGATATGTTTATTACACGAAAACAAATCCAATAGTGGAAAGTTGGTCGAATACCGTAATAATCTTAGGAATCTAATTTTAGGAATCATGTATCTTATTTTACTTAGGAACGAACTGTCCGTTAACTGAATAAAAAAGACATTCACTCTGGGTGGATGTTTTCTAACTATTCCGTTACACGACACTATCCCAAAGTTAATGATTTATTTATTCTGCATACTTAGAATATTATCTATTGTATCTAATTATTCCGTTACACGACACTATCCCAAAGTTTAATCATTCTTTTATTCTGCATATTTAGAATATTGCATAACATTCTAATGTCGATTTTCTTACATCTATATATAATTTGTACATGTGTGTAAACGATTTATCTATTCAAGCAAAAATTGATTTTTAGAATTTTTTTGATGTATTTAATTAATATTTGAATATAATATATTATTATATATTTATTATATTTATATATGCCTATTAATATCTATTATAATATTAATTTAATATAATATTTTTTAATATTATATATAGAGAGATTTGATTTTTTTTTCGATAAATATCCACTTCCGTAACATGTTTATAAGTGCATAATTCTACGATGTAACATATGCTATAACTATTTGAAATGTAAAATTTGATCTAGTTTTATTCTATATAGTATTTACGCAATAATGAAAGTAATTGTATTAGAAAAAAATTGAAACTTATCAAAATAGCGTCATTTTGAAATAAAATATTTACTTTATTTAAATTTTTTGAAAATCGGAAAATTATTAATTATTATATTTTTTAATTTTTATTAAATTTAGCATCCCAAAAAGAGTGCTTTTTTTTTTAACTCTGACATTAAATTCTTTTTGTATTCTAATTTCTTTATAAAAAAAAATATATATATATTTTTTCCTAAGATTTCTTCGAAATCTCTCTTTTTCATTCTTCCTATTTTCCATAAATTTTGAGATTTTAAGCATATATGTGTACCTCATGAATATGATAATAATTTCTAAGATATTTATTGGCTCTGATCGCGCGCGGTCCTGATACAAACTGTCGTCGTAATAAGCGGCGAGATCGCTTAATTCGGCCGTTCGGAAATTGCGCCTCGTACGCAGGTGTACGCAGCTATTCAGCGAATGTGACCGGGACTATTAAGCAAATCGTCGTTAGGAAGGGGACGAAGAGACAGAGAGAGCGCAGGTAATCGCTCACTCAATTAGTCTCGTGATAAACTTCTCACGCTCGCGCAAGCGACGCGGCTCATTACTGATCGGTACAAAATTCATCTGGGCGTCGTTTATGCTCTCGCTTGGCAATGATTAAGGGTAGTTAAGGATCCAATTTACTATAGAAGTATGAAAAATTGACGATTTTTAAGAATTTTTTTTAAGGAATATCAGAAATTGATTTTTTCGCGTTTTTATATACATATACTATATTTTTATTGATATTTAAATATTTTTTTTGTTAAAAAAAGCTAAATTCAAGATTTAAAAATAAACATCAATAGTACTAAATCTAATTAGAATTTAATATTTTTAATATTTTTTAGAAATTTAATATTTAATATAAAAATTTTAAATTTAATATATAATAGTTTTTTGACCTTTAAGAAATGAATAAATTTTAGCAAAATTGAAATATATACTTTTAAGATGACCAATTTATTATTCTTTAATTTTTTTAGTGAAATTAAATTCAGTATCTATATTCTAAAAATATCCTGTAATCAAGTTTTTTCATTTCAGACAATTAAACAAAATAAAATTAGACCAATTTTTTTCATTTCATTTTTATTTAAAAATTTTCCGACATTTAAGAAATGAACAAATTTCAAAATTAAAAATCTAATTTTAAAGTAACACTACTTTGTTATTTTTTAATTTTTTCATACAAAATTAGGTTTAATGTCTCAAAAATATCCTATAGAATAAAACTAGACTGAGTTTCTTCATTTCAGACAATGAAATGGAATAAAACTAGGGCGAGTTTTCTTATTTTATTTTATCGTTTAATATTTTTCTGACCTTCAAGAAATGAATAAATTTTAGTAAAATTGTTAATTTTAAAATGACATTACTTTATCATTTTTCAATTTTGTCGAGTAAAATTAGATTTAGTGTCTCAAAAATGTCCTATAGAATAAAACTAAACAGACCTTTTTTATTTCATTTCTTATTTAATTTTTGACGATCTTTAAGAAATGAAAAAAATTTAAGCAAAATTGAAATGTTTAATTTTTAAAATTAATAAAATATATAAAATATCCTACGGAATAAAACTAGACATAATTTCGTCATTTCAGACTGCCTAAAGGCTTGTATCAAACAAAAAGTACCTAAATATCCAACATTTAAAAATACTAACATATTGTTTAAACATCGCTAAAATTATTTATAAAACTTTAAGAAGATCAATTTTTAATATTCTTAAAAAAATTCTAAAAATCGTCAATTTTTTATATTTGAGTAGATTGGATCTCCAGATCTTTTATATCGCTTTTTTTAACCGTATCAGCGTTGATGTAGCCTCGGGTTGTGATGCCCTGTTATCTCGGCAAACGAGGCAGAGGGGTCTGTAAGGAGGCACGGATTATCCGTTAACTAAGGAATATCTTCTTTAAAGTCACCTGCCTCGTTACGCGTTCATCACTATAGCGGATCTACGTATCGGGTGTGCAATCTTATTGCAGGTCGCGCGCCACGAGAATTACACTCGATCCTTCCCCCCTTTTTGAGATGATCCGATAAGATCGCATACCTCGTTCGAACAACGAAGTAATTTCGACATGTGGTAGCTTAATAAAGACCTTCCCCTGGGAACAAATGATAAATAAGCTCGTCATTTTCCTCGTCTAATAAGGAATCTCGCGGATGCCGCGTAATTTGCATCGCTTTTTTTTTTAACCGTATCAGCGTTGATGTAGCGTAATTTGCATAATTAATTTCGTTTTTTAATGCTACGTTGTATTTGCCATGCATTTATTTGTTAGGAAATTCAAGGCGTAATGTTAGAATGAAAAATTTGTCCCTTTACTTTTAAATATAAATGCGAATTTGTTATATGATAGGAATAAGATTGTATTTTCTTTTTATTTTTTTTTTTTTTTTTTACCAAATTTTGTTTTCATACCATTCGATATTACTCGCGTCGAAATAAGCAGTGGAAGATTAAAAAAGAAACAGATAATCATACACTCGGAGCGCAAACAACACGTTCGCGAAAGGCCGGGATGGCCTATAATCCTCGACTCCTCTCCGCGAATTTACGACCGGCTGTATCGATTGGTAGCGACCATAAATATCGTTGATCGAATCCACGTATATTGAAAATACGAACGTAAGAAATAATAAAAAAAAAATATATATATATATATATACACACGTGATACCTGTGTGTTCGGACACGATGCGATACATATTTGAAATCTTTGTAAGCTGTAACACTTTTGACATTCTTGCCTCTTTTCATCAAAAGCTGCAACAGCACTTCCTTGATTTTAAGAGATGAAATTTTTCAGATGGGTTAACTTTTTCTTCTTTTATACTATTTTTTAAAAATTTCTAGATATCAAAATGATAGATATTTTTAAAAAATTTATAGATATCAAAATGTTATCATTATATTAGTTTTATATATATTATATCTTATATAATTATATATATACATATTGATTGCTTGTATTTTTTAATTTAACTTGTTATTATATTATTATGTTATTTGTCTTTCTCTTATATTAGTATCATTTTTTTCTCTTTCTTTCGATTTTATCATATTTATCTTAACAACTTTATTTTATGTACTTTTTGTTCATTTTCTGTACTATAAACAATTTAATCCAAAGTTATATGAATTATATATAATTCATATAACTTTGGGATGATTTTTTTTATAGTACAGAAAATTATTAATTATTAAATTTTTTATATTTATTAGATTTAGTATTAAAAGTGTATTTCTTTAGAAACCACTTTTTTGGATTTTTCATTTCATTCTCTGTATCATAAAAAATTTATCCCAAAATTATATGAATTATGTATATAAAATTTAATAATTATAATTCTTCAAAAAAATTAAAAAAATTTGAACAAAATTGAAATATTCGAGATATGTGCGATCGATGAACTATGTACGATACGTTCGATGATATATGCATCCTATGGAGTTCGAACCTTCCCTCCCCCCCTCCCACCCCTGGTCATCTCTTCCTCTTCTGCTCATACATGTATGTCCTGTTGGTTCTCATCGTGGATGCATGTAATGACACCAAACGATCGCGAATGCGTTAACCCCGGACGCGGTACGCGAGCCACGTGGATTGGTCGATCGACGTCGAGTTGCCCTGACCAATCAGGAAATTATCTCGTCGTTCGTGATCGGCGATGCAGGAGGGCCGTCGATCTCTCGAAAACGGGAACGCATGCGATCGGCATACGGAGAGAATACGGAGGTGACGTGAAGGGACTGTCCGTGGAACGACCGCTTGTGGGAACGTGATCTTAAAGGGATAATTTTTTGATTAAGGTATCTGTTTATCCTAAGAAAAAATTGAGAATTTTTAGGAATATTTTTCAAGAATATTAAAAACTGATTCTTTTGACGCTTTTATTATCGTCAGTATTTATTAATATTGGATGTTTGATTTTTTTTTCAATAAATATCAACTTTATACTTAACGTATTGAAAAGTACATAATGTCCGTAATGTAACTTGCCGTTCCTCGTGTAATTGTTTGAAATGTAAAATTTTGACCTAATTTTATTCTGTAGAATATTTATGGAATATTGAATAATATTTTATTAGAAAAAAATTTGACAAATGTCAAAATGTCAAATGTCAAAGTGTCATTTTGAAATATTTTAAATTTGTTCAATTTTTTTAATTTCTTGAAGATTGGAAAATTATTAAATTTTTTATTATTTATCCGATTTAGCATTCCAAAAAGTAGTTTCTTTAGCTCTAGCATCAAAGTGTGCCGACATACGAAATATTCTCGATATTATATTTTTCTCAACACATAAAAATGTATTCAATATATGATTATTTAATTTCAGGATGAATTTATTGAAACATAGGAAATGAACAAAGAAGTAAAATTAAACTATTTGTAAAATTTTATTTCTCGAAATCAGGAAAATATTGTAGCTCCTACTGAAAAGAAACGAGAAAACTGTCAGAAGTGATTTCAAATAAATATTTAATATCAGAGTTTAAACAAAACCAACTTATCATTTATTTCCGTATCCTATATTTTTATAGATATAATTTTTTATAAAATCTCGACATCACCGGAAGTTTATCCTTTAAATGGCTGAACGATTCTTTTATTATATCTCGCACGCTCCACTTTACACGTTCGCTTATAAGCGCAAGTAAACTGTTACTTTCATCGTTCTACTCGTCCGAGTCGCTTTCATGAGCTATGATTTACGGTTAATAGACAGAGATCGCGTGCTCGCACGCGTACATACGGCGTGGAAAAACAAACCGACCAGTCGGATGCAAATTGCGCGACCACAGCGGGGACCACGCAGGTCCTCGAGTATAGAGAGGAAGATAAACGCACGCCGGATCTCCTTCGGCGCTTCCACGACCCGAAGGGGAAACATCTGACCGAGAGTTAAATGCAAACCGAGTCATTTTCCAGTTACGCATGCCTGCATGGCACGCATAATATTTTGCGCATTCCAAGAGAAAGAGAGACGGAAAATGATCATTTGCTTTAGCTTTAAGGATGTTTAGTACCTATTTTTAAAAATATAGGAATTTAATAAAATTTTAAACAATGGGTTAATTAAAAACGACCTGACTAGCCAAAATTATTCAATTTATTTACACGACGTTTCGACCATATGGTTGTGGTCCTTTTCAAGTGTAACTACAAAGAAAATAAATAACGGATCAAACATTGATATATGGATACAATTTTTACCGGATTTAAGCCAAACAATACAACATAATGGCGTTAATATTAAATATGTCACTTAGTTAAAAACAATGGTTATTAATTTTGAGATGAACACAAACAAGGAGACACGTCATGTCAGCATGAGTTTTTAATCGAAACAGTTTCGTTTAAAAACTCATGCTGACATGACGTGTCTCCTTGTTTGTGTTCATCTCAAAATTAATAACCATTGTTTTTAACTAAGTGACATATTTAATTATTCCATCATTAAGTTCTACCTTTAAACATGTCCCATTGGATTCTTTCTTCTCTTTCTTAATTTACGTGTGAGTAGACTAGTTTTATAACGCCATTATGTTGTATTGTTTGGCTTAAATCCGGTAAAAATTGTATCCATATATCAATGTTTGATCCGTTATTTATTTTCTTTATAGTTACACTTGAAAAGGACCACAACCATATGGTCGAAACGTCGTGTAAATAAATTGAATAATTTTGGCTAGTCAGGTCGTTTTTAATTAACCCGTTGTTTATAATTAAATACTAGCGACTTTAATAACTTATAATTTTAATAAAATTTGCACAGATTGTTCTGATACATGTTCAGAGACTTATAAAAAAACCTAGAGTTGATTCACTCAAGCAATCAAAAAGTTATAAGGATTTTAATTTCTAATGAATTTACCTGTCGATATTATTATAAATATAATTATTTTGTAGAGCTAATTATAAGTAAAAGTATTAATATAATTATAAATATAATTATTTCTGTCCCTTTTAGCCGTTAAATTGATACGATTACAGATTTTCTATCTTATAAAAAACCTGTGATCGTGTTGATTTAAGAGCTAAAATAGATAGAAATAATAATAGGAATTTATTCAAAATTTGCAAAAGTATAGTTTAAATATAGAGGGAATATTTGATCACATAATTTTAGTCAAGTACTGACTAGTTCAAAAGATATTGAATATAATTTTCTCAATTTCGTCCTATTATCCGAGACGACATATTATTTATTGTGAAAACGTGGCAACATAACATTCAGCTGAGCCTTCTTTTGACATTTTAAATAATCTATTTTTTCATCTGAAGAAGCCTCTATATACAAACGTGTAAGCGAGAAACGACTAGGCCTCATATGTCAATTTGCAATTTGACCAACTTATGAAAAATTATCATGTTGCTACATTTCTTTCTTCTCGGAGAAATGACAAATTATTAAATTTATCAAAGAAATAATTAAAAATCTTCTATATTTTGTCATTATTCACTATTATAATTTTTATTCTGACATTTTAAATTACTCTGTACAAGTAAATTCTTTTATTTTTATAATTCAAATTTTGTGCTGTAATGTTGAAATCGAGGTACCGTCAATGATAAAAGGTTCTTTAAGAAACACGATAATTCTCCGAAAAAAAGCAACAAAAGTTCGAAAATACATTTCTACACTTTAGCTATAAATAATTAATAAGATTTTATGCAATCTTTATAATAATCATATATTAAGATATATGAGAAAAGTATATATTCGTCAATTTCGACTTTTTGCTCCGATTGTAGGTGCTAAACATCCTTAAAGTTGAGTCAATCAACAATTAGAGTTAATTAGATTATGTTATTCTTTAAAAAATCATCCTTTTCTTTAGATCAAAATTTTTTCCTATACATGATATCAGAAATAATTTATCTAACAAGCATTAATAATTTTATTTTTTTATATATACTTTTGTAAATACTTTTAATTAATTAATATTAATTTAATATATATATTTATTATACTTTTTAATTTTAATTAAATTAATTTTATATTATATATTTTTGTAAATAAGAGAAGGGAATTAAAAATAACTGAGAGAGTAAATTAATGATAAGATAATATTAAAATTCAATTAAAAATTAAATTAAATTAAATAAAAGAAAATTAAATTGAAAATTAATTAAAAATGAAACTGGGAA
The DNA here is from genome assembly GCF_047496725.1 of Anoplolepis gracilipes. NCBI lineage: Eukaryota > Metazoa > Arthropoda > Insecta > Hymenoptera > Formicidae > Anoplolepis > Anoplolepis gracilipes. The sequence goes on from NC_132985.1 coordinate 6,657,530, forward strand.
AAAGACTTTGAATTTATAGCTGTCTATATTGCAAGGAAAATAAATAAGCTTGAATTATATAAATACTACTAGTATTGCTGGAAGATTACAGATTACAATATGGATATGCTGTAGAACGATAAGAAATTTTGTTAGAAGCTTTGCATAAATAAACGTGGAAATCGATGAGATTAGTATAATTCTTGGTGTATATACCGGTCTAGAGTTGAGGGACCGTTTGGGCTTCTCTTCTCGTGAGAACCGAAGGCGCGCGGCCTCGAGGGGTTGACGTGAATTTCCATAACGCGTCCGTTAGTAACCGTCGTCGATTGCGGATAATTGGTCGCGGATACATACGTCGCTCGGGAGAGACGACTCCGTTTTGCGTTTCCGTAGAGGTGCCCGGAGGATTTTTTCCAACGGCGGGATTGCGGGTAATAATAATCGGCGGCATGGTTGAAAACCGCAAACGCTGGTCTCCGCCACGCGTCTTGTATCCATCTTTCTTCCAGCAGGTGCTTCGCAGGGATTTTTGCGTCGGCTGAATTACGGATAATCAACTTGTCCCCCCAGCTGCTACGTAAACGTTCTAGCCTTTTGCCGACCGCGCTAATTTGGCGGGATCGGACGATCGGCGATGCGGAAAGCCGGACTTTTCACTCGATCTGCTTGAACGCATTACGTAATTCGGTGGTGTGTTATTGCGGAAAATATTCGCTGACATATACCGCACAATCGGGGCCAGGGTGCAATCAGTAACACGCAACATGCTGTAAACCGATGTAATGACAGATACCGCGATTTAAATATGTAACTGTGATAATTTCGATGATTTCTCGTTTATCAAGATTTTCTTTTTTTTTTTTAGAATTCTTTTCACTCTGAATGTTAAAAAGCATTATTTTTTTTAACAATTGTATTTAAACAATTCTTTTTAACAATTATTATGTATTTTACATTTATCGATTTATAAGTATTTTTGTGCGTATATTTTTTATTTATATATTTATTTTAACTTTTTGTCAAGTATATCAGATTTAATATAATTTAAATTTTGTAATTTATATATATTAAATTTTTATAATTTTTTTTTATTCTAAAGAAATATTTCAATGTTTTTCTTTTTAACTTAATTGTTGCATTTTTTAAATGTCTTTTGCCCCCCCCCCCCCTCTCCAAAATTTATTATAATATAATAATATGTATTTTGACTTTGTTAAGTGTATATCAAATTTAATACAATATAAATTTTAAATATATATAGGGTAAAGAGAACCTTTCCCATTTTGCGATTTTCGCAATAATTATTGAGAAATTAATTAAAAAATATCGACCAATTCGTGTGAGTATTAGCACGTGGCGAGAAAAGTCAGCTCGCTGTCACGTGGTTTTGTTAGTCGATATTTTTAAATTAATTTCTCAATAATTATTGCGAAAATCACAAAATGGTAAAGGACTTTTCTGTTCAGTTTAATACGCTCTATCTACACACGAGCGTTGATTCAATCTTTACCGGGCACCCTGTATATAAAACTCAATGCAAAAGATTTTATCCAAAATATATATATAAAATATGTACAATATATATATAAAATACAACGCAAGAAATTTTCTCTTATTCGACGCTCAAGTTGGAAATCTTTACGCCACATTAGCACCTCCATCAAAGGCTCGTACACATTATCTTCTCTTCACAGTTATAATTGGAAGTTAGATATCGACACAGTTAAATCCAGCCCACGGCGGAACCATGCGTCCGTTTGTGTATCGTTCCCTCGCGCAGCCGGATCGAATATAATTGACGGTTGAGATTCGCGTTACTCACTTTCATCGGCGCTTCGAGCGATCGTTTTATAGCGCAATGTCGGACATTCCCTCGGCGACGGTATTGTGAACAGCCGTGCAAATATTTCTTCCACTTCAGAGTGCCGCACGTGGTGGTCCCCGGAGGCTTCCCCCCTTTTCTCTCGCTTTCTTCCTCATCCTGTCACATCGGATGGTTATTCCTTCTTCCCCTTCCTCCCCCCCCTCCCCGCTCCCCGAAGTACCTGCAATGCTTACCGATCCTTCTTCCGATCTGTCTTCTCGAGATTAGCCTAGACTTTTTTTTTATTCGTTTTATTATACCAGAGATATTATTATACAGGATAGTCGCAATTAATCACGATCGTAAATTTTACTGTAAAAAATAACTGCAGAATTTTCAGATGTCTGAATTTTTAAACATTTTTCTGAACTTTTAGTGATCTGATGATAATTGAGACAGATTGAAATTATTATCAGACACTTGGAGCTCTGAAAATTTAGGCAAAATTGTATTTAAATTCTTACAGTGTCTGATTACTTTTATAAGAATGCAGAGTATCAATCTCGGTATATAATTATTAAATTAATTATAATTATTAAATCTCAAAGTCGAAATAATTAAAACCTTTTACTTCTTCTAACCTGAATTGCAGTTGGAACGCGTGATTGGAAAGTAGTTTGAAACACTCCGTATATGACGTTCAGACATCCCTGAGATCCTCATTAAAATACCTTCGTTAAATTAAAACGAATGGTGACTCAACGAGAATTCGAGCGGACATTATAAGTAATTCGTCAAAATGCTTTGGAGGTTCAAGAAATTCGATTTTTTTCCTGAAGAATATATCTTTCAAATTTTATTGAAAAATTCGCAAAATTGATTTTCAAAATTGATGTGACGGGTAGCTTGAAAACTATTGATTTCTTAAAATTTCTTATAACTTCATTTTTCAAAATAAAAGCTAACATTTTTTTTTTATACAGACTCTACGTAGAATTAACAAATTAATAATTAATATTTTTCAGACCTTCAAGAAATAATTAAATTTCAGCAAAATTAAAATATCCAATTTTTACCAAAATGACACTGATAAAATATCCAACTCAAAAAACCATGTTTCGCGATTTTAATGCGATCGAGACACGCAGTTGAATCCTATAAATCTTTTTCACATTTAACAAATGAATAGAATTGAATCCTTCAAAATTTCAGATGGATAATTTTTACATCTCAATTCGAGAGATCCGCAAATCGTCATCACGATTACAAAATCAGCAGTTAAACAATTAAACTGGACACTGCAAAAAAAAAAAATAATTGCAGATGAAATGTCTAAAATTTTCTTAGACGGACTGAATTTTTAGATATTCTTCTTAACTTGTAGACAAAAATTATACCGCCTTAAAGTTGCGAAAAATATGAAATTGAAATATCTTCAAGTTCACGACAGAACTACAATATTTCTAAATCTGACAGAGAACTGAATTCTTAGTGGAGCAATCAGAACTCTGATTATTTTGAAAATTGTTGATAATGATTTTATGCCAATTTTACATATGTCCAGATTTGAAAATTCAGACAAAAAATGAATTTCTTACAGTAAACTTTAAATTTAATTATCTTCGGCTTCGCTATTTCTAACTGTACGCTTAATTAAATAAAACGTGATCCAACTCGTTAGCAATCTACGATGAGCATTATATCACTATGAACGAATGGAGAGATGTTGATGATTCCTAACGACATTTCTTTCCAATGATAGCGCGCTTGTTATAGACGATTTATTGGCCATAACGATATTTCGACGACTCTATTGAATTAATGACGACCTTTCGAGCTTGATTCTTGCTGGCTGTATTTATCAGCGATCGTCCGAGACTATCGCGACTATCGCGTTGGAGGGTCGGAGCGAACGTGGAAGGTGGAAGCCGAAGGTTCCGTGGTCGACTCGTAAATCTCCCAGCTCATAAAAGTCCGGGTCATGATGGTCAGGTATGTCTTAATCGAAGAATCCCTCCGAGAGTCGAATTACGAGCGAGGCAATTTCACGGAAAAGTGAAATCACTGTTGGACGAGAGTCGAGGTGACTCCTTTTTATGTCTAATTGATATGGATAATTCGACGCTTGCCTTTAACGTTTGCATCGCGAAGACGATAAGAATTATATTGATGGCCTGGTGTTTCAAATGATAATCAAAAAGAAATTTATTGAATGAAAAATATCTTTTTTTTCAAGGGCCCAGATTATAGCCGTATAAAAAAATCGATAATTTTTAGGAATGTTTTATCAAATTTTTTTATTACTAATTGACCTTTTGACATTTATTGATGTTTTACGTTTTTTAAATATTATTTTTTAAATATTAATAAAAACTCGATTTTTGAAAAAAGACTAAAATTAAGAAATGGCCTTTTTAACATGTTCCATTCGAGATTCAATCATCAAACTCTTAGAGAATATTCTTTTTATATGTCTCAATACTCTCAAATTTTTTCAATTTTTTCGAGTTGGTGCAACATAGAATAAAAAAAATAAAAATCCTCTCATTTATTATTTTTTGATAGTAAGACGTAAAATTATTTATTTTTTTTGCAATAATTATAATAATTGTAATAGTAATAATTACACTGCAAAATAGAAATATTTTTTATGCAAAAACAATTTTCACAAATACAACTTTTAAATTGCTTTTGCATTAAACATATTTCCATCCTGCAGTATAATTAGAACTATTACAATTATTATAATTACTATTATAATTATTACAAAAAAATAAATAATTTTCCATCTTATATTATCAAAAAATAATAAAAAAGAAGATTTTCCATTTCTTTTATCATGTTGCACACACTCGGAAAAATTGAAAAAATTTGAGAGCATGGAGACATATAAAAAGAGTATTCTATGAAAGTTTGGTGATTGCCTCAAATCTCGAAAGGAACATGTTAAAGAAGTCACTTCTTAATTTCAATCTTTTTTTAAAAATCGAGCTTTTGTTCGAGATTAATAAAAAAATATTTTTTTTGTGTCTTTTGTTGATAAATGTTCAAAAAAATCGATATGGGATAATTTTAAATATTTACAGAAAAGAAAAATAAAAACTGAAAATGACGTTTTTCTCGATAACCCAGAATATAATAGAGTGAGGAAGCTGAATTTTTGAGGAAAATTTTGTTTTACAGTGAGAATATGACAGACTAAATGTTATTTGAAAGCTCGTCGGGGGCATTTTTAGTATGCTTATCCAGCTATAGCCTTTAATTATTTCTTGAAGGTCTGAAAAATATTAATTAATAATTTTTTAATTCTATATAGAGTTTGTATGAAAAAATGTTATCTTTTATTTAAAAAAAAATTAAAATTATCCAGTTTTCACGCTATCCGTCACATCAATTTTGCGAATTTTTCAATAAAATTTGAAAGACATGTTCTTCAGGAAAAAATCAAATTTTTTTGAACCTCCAAAATAGACTGAACCCTTAATCGGATTCTCATCTTAATTTCTCCCGTCATCGTCGGAGATGTAACGGTCGAAACCGCCGGTTGTCGGTTTCCGCATCGTGAAAAATCCGACGACCCGGTACGGATTCCGCGTCGGGACCCATTAGCGAACGACAGGAGAAAACGTTAATAACGTTTCCAGGAAAGGTCCCGTACGCATCCTCGTGGCGGGACTCGTCCCTCTTCATCATCATCATCATCATCATCATCATCATCGACGTCGCCTTCGCGAACGGTCGTTCCTTTTTATCTGACGAAACGGTCCTTCATTTACACGCGGCCGCTGGCCATTAAATTGCCGGTCGGGATATGACAACCGTCCGCCCCCCCTTCCTCCCCCCTTCCCCCTCCCACTCTTCTTCTTCTGTCGGGGAACCGAGCGCGAGTTTTGGCACCTTCGCAAAATAAAAACGTGTGAAGGCGATTACCCCGATACGAGATAAGTGATTTCAACTGGGCAATTTGAGAGACGTTAAAAGCACAGAAATGGACGAAAAAATGGCGGTGTCAATGAAAGATTTCTTGCCGTCCGTGTATATTCCTTTGCCGGCCGAATCGTGTAATTTGATTGTAATTTACGCTAAGGATGAATTACAAGGCTCATCATGCAAACCGTAAACGAGTTTTGGTGCAAATACACCGCTGAATCACAGAGAGATGCACTTAAGTATCGCGAGCAGCCGTGTATCAAACAGTAATTGCAACGCGACTAGTTCATTTTTGTACTTTTTTCTTTTTTTTGGTCTTGATGCAATATAACTTTGGGAAATTTTCGATTTTTCTCATGCGATTATTTTATTTATTTCCTCTTAATTTGGACGTTAAGGATGCTTAGCACCTACAATCGGAGCAAAAAGTAGTCGAAATTGTCGAATATATACTTTTCTCATATATCTTAATATATGATTAGTATGAAGATTGCAAAAAATCTTATTATTTATTCATCGCTATATTATTTATTCATCACAAAATTTGAATTATAAAAATAAAAGAATTTACTCGTACAGAGTAATTTAAAATGTCAGAATAAAAATTATATAATAGCGAATAATGACAAAATATACAAGATTTTGAACTATTTCTTTGATAATTTTAATAATTTGTCATTTCTCCGAGAAGAAAGAAATGTGGCAACATGGTAATTTTTCATAAGTTGGTCAAATTGCAAATTAACATATGAGGCCTTGTCGCCTCTCGCTTACACGTTTGTATATAGAGGCTTCTTCAGATGAAAAGATATTTAAAATGTCAAAAGAAGGCTCAGCTGAATGCTATGTTGCCACGTTTTTACAATAAATAATATGTCATCTCGGATAAAAAAGACGAAATTGAGAAAATTATATTCAATATCTTTTGAACTAGTCAGTACTTGACCAAAAATATGTGATCAAATATTCCCTCTATATTTAAACTATACTTTTGCAAATTTTGAATAAATTCCTATTATTATTTCTATCTATTTTAGCTCTTAAATCAACACGATCACAGGTTTTTTATAAGATAGAAAATCTGTAATCGTATCAATTTAACGGCTAAAAAGGACAGAAATAATTATATTTACAATTATATTAATACTTTTACTTATAATTAGATCCACAAAATAATTATATTTATAATAATGTCGACAGGTAAATTCATTGGAAATTAAAATCCTTATAACTTTTGATTGCTTCAGTGAATCAACTCTAGATTTTTTTATAAGTCTCTGAACACATATCAGAACAATCTGTGCAAATTTTATTAAATTCCTATATTTTTATAAATAGGTACTAAACATCCATAAGCGTTTTCTATTGCATAACTATATTTTTTATAACATTTGTGAGAAATTAACACATGGCAAGAATTTAGAGAGATGTGTTTGATTGCGAGGGATTCTGAAATATTAGTTTTTAGCGGGGACGTGTTTTTCGATGAATCGATGATCTCAGGCGGGAGATTTATCCCTCCGTCATTCTTGTTATCTTGCTTGGCTGTGAGATTAAAAAATTTTCCGCAGAAATTATTATACGCAAGAATATCGAATGTATTCATCGTACGGTACTCCGTACAATGTATCAAACGTTCAGTCTTATGCGCTTACTTTAAGCAGCGATGATCCTCCGAATGTATTCGTCTTTGCGTCGTTGCTGCGATTTGTCACGAGAATTCCGTAAAAGATTCTCACCTTTCTCGCATTAATTTCGACTGTTCCCAATCGAACATTTCTATTATTAATATCTCTACCTTGTCCCGCACATTAATTATATACAACATAATCTATCAATAGAAATTTTCCTTGGATTTTCTACCGCTTAATCAATTTTTGATAATATTACATTGATCTCAGAGTTTTGAATTTAAAAATTAATTATTCCAATTTAATATATTTTGAATCTTGTTCGGAAAAGATTGATTCGAAAAGATTAGATTTATAAGTAACTAATAAATAAATATAATTATTAAATTTAATTAAAGTGGAATAATAAGAAGGATTAGAATAAATAATAGAATAATTAGAAATTAATTATTAAATTAATTAGATATACTCTTTAAAATTAATTACAAAATTAATTAAAGTAAACACGATTATGTTTCGTGTATTTTTGATGTTTCTCAGTTTCGAGAAAACATTTGTACCATTGTACACCTTTATCTTGTTTTCTATTAATTATACAATATACAGTGTAAAATATAACTACAGATAAAGTGTCTGAAATTTTCTTGCAGACACAAAATCTATCCAAAATTTTGGACAGAATTTTTCAGAAGAGTGTTTGAATTTTTATTTTTCTGAACTTTTAGAAAAATCACTCTGATGATTAAGACAAATTGTCTGAAATTACTTTCAGAACCAAGTCTAAAAATTCAGACAAAATTATGTTTGAATTCTTAAGGAATATTTATAGTGTAATAGGAAATGTGTTAGACTCTCTGGAATTAATTACGAATAATTACGATGTAAATACGAGAAGCTTGCGGATGTAATACAAGCCTCATTTTCTTATATCGGTAATCATGACACTTTCTTCTCGTTTCACACACGTGTGTATCTCGTTAGCAACACGTGTAAATCTCTCATTGTCAGTGTCTTGTAGAATTCTCCCATCCTGCTAGAAAATAACGCAAAGCGGATTCACAGATTTACGCGTTCACCTAGACTGGCATTATCATCTATCAGGACATCATCATCATCATCATCTATCATACATGTATCGCTAAATTAAACCCACCCAGCGTGATAGATCGCGAATGAGAAGGGCGGAATTGTAATTCGTGTAATTATGGGAGCGATTACATTTGCAATTTGCCTGGCGATTCGAAACGATTCTTGCGTGATTTTTGCGATTTAACTAGACCACACAGTGAAATCATCGTTCGAAATCGATCGATAGAGATAACGCGAGATTCGATAAATCATAAGTATATTGATACTTCCAAGAGAAAGATAGAAAGTTATCCACAATTTAATCTATGTTGATGATAAGTTAATCAAACGATACTTCCAATTGATCAGTCTATCGAGGATCTATAGAAATGTGAAACGTCTAATTTCAGATACGTGTTATTATCTCGCGTGACGCGAGAGATTCGCTGATTAATTAGATTTGACTTAACGAGGCTTGATGATCTTAATGAGGCATTAATTCTAACGCAAAAGATACAACGGTTTTTTCGGTAAATAAATCACTGGTGAGTAAGTGTAATAGATCTTAACGCGGTGTAAATTATTGAAGCACTTTCTTATTTTATATCTTTTTTTATATATAAACTAGGTAAATTTTTCCGAATTAAAATTAAGAATCTTTTCTCATACAATGTTAAATAACACTATATAATATATTGCAATCATAAAAATAAAAAATATTATTTCGCTACTCGTCATATTTTGGCCTAAAGGTTTTTAAGGATGTTTAGCACCTACAATCGAAGCAAAAAATAATCGAAATTGACGAATATATACTTTTCTCATATATCTTAATATATGATTAGTATAAAGATTGCAAATAAAATCTTATTATTTATTCATAGCTATAGTGTATTTTCGAACTTCTGTTACTTTTTTTCGGAGAATTTTCGTGTTTTTTAAATTATAATGAGAAACTGTTATCATTAACGGTACCTCGATTTCAACATTACAGCACAAAGGTTGAATTATAAAAATAAAAGAATTTACTCGTACAGAGTAATTTAAAATGTCAGAATAAAAATTATAATAGCGAATAATGACAAAATATAGAAAATTTTTAACTATTTCTTTGATAATTTTAATAATTTGTCATTTCTTCGAGAAGAAAGAAATGTAGCAACATGGTAATTTTTCATAAGTTGGTCAAATTGCAAATTGACATATGAGGCCTAGTCGCTTCTCGCTTACACGTTTGTATATAGAGGCTTCTTCAGATGAAAAGATATTTAAAATGTCAAAAGAAGGCTCAGCTGAATGTTATGTTGCCACGTTTTCACAATAAATAATATGTCATCTCGGATAAAAAAGACGAAATTGAGAAAATTATATTCAATATCTTTTGAACTAGTCAGTACTTGACCAAAAATATGTGATCAAATATTCCCTCTATATTTAAATTATACTTTTGCAAATTTTGAATAAATTCCTATTATTATTTCTATCTATTTTAGCTCTTAAATCAACACGATCACAGGTTTTTTATAAGATAGAAAATCTGTAATCGTATCAATTTAACGGCTAAAAAGGACAGAAATAATTATATTTATAATTATATTAATACTTTTACTTATAATTAGCTGCACAAAATAATTATATTTATAATAATATCGACAGGTAAATTCATTGGAAATTAAAATCCTTATAACTTTTGATCGCTTCAGTAAATTAATTCCAGGTTTTTTTATAAGTTTCTGAACATGTATCAGAACAATCTGTGCAAATTTTATTAAATTCCTATATTTTTAAAAATAGGTACTAAATATCCTTAAGATGACACAAAGACTGTAGAGCCAAAGTAAATTGTTTACATAAACATATTGTCCTCAATTGTAATTATTTATGCATTACACATATATTCATTTGGAGAGAATTATTACTATAGAGATATTAAAATATTTTTGTATTTTTAGATAAAAAAAATTTTATCTTATTACAATATTTTAATTTTGCAAAATAAATCCATCTAATTAGAAATTACAACTGCGGCTGTTATTAGGATTATTGAATAAGAAATATTGTGGTTTTCTAATTTACGGTAAATTTAGCAACACGACTATTGTGGTGGTGTGGTTGTTGAGAAAGTTTGACAACAAGCTTGAATTGCTTTGATCGCGGGAGCAAAACCGCAAGATTCTCCAGCAACTATTATATAGCCACGAACTATGCTACAGTAAGCTAACTAGGACTGTAAATTTTATAGGAGTCAGTACAGTTTGAAGTCTTTAAATTTTTCTTTTTTTAGTACTCCATCCTTTTATAAAATAAACAATGCAAAGTATATAATCACAAATTAAAAACAAAATTGTGTTTTTTTTAAATAATACACACAACTGATTCTAAAAATAGTATTTATACCATCTATCTCCGCCTGTGTAATAAATTTCAATGGCTTTCACAGCTCTATAGTCGGTTTAAATCTCTCCTCTGCGAGTTCTCGGTTTGGAAGAAACTAGTGGTTTTGTTCTCTCGCAGCTAATAATATATTACGCGGAGCGTGGGCTGGACAATACGTCAACGATTAGAGCTACGGCTGAGGATGATAAATCTAAGCCTTTTCCTTTTCTTTCTCGTCGCACGTAAGGAAGATGCATACGCGGGACTTGCTATACCTCTCGTTGCATAGCTTACCGCTATGGCAACGTCAACCTGTTCATGCGTGTCGTTGTTCATGTGTGTAAAAGCGAGAACCTACAGATCTTGAAATGCAATTTCTGCATGCGAACGCCGAGCGGATTCCTCGTAGGAAGAATCACAATCGATTTATAGGATTTATAGTTACCGGACTCTCCGAGGTAACTTAAAATCTCAAATTGTGAAATTATTATTATAAATTTAAGGGAGAGAAATATTATAAATTTTTAATATTTATTAGTACAAAAAATTGTACCTTTCTTTTTGAACTTTATTGTAAAAAATTGCTTAACAATTCAGACGTATTTTTTGTCTAAATATTGAGATCTGAGTGTCTGAGAAGAATTTCAGACAATCTGTCTTAATCCTCAGAGTCATTTTTTTAAAAAGAATGTTTGAAAATTCAGAAAATTCATGCAGTTATTTTTTACAGTTTTTTATTATAAAAATATGACTGACTGAAACTTCACAAAGTAACTGAATTTTTCTTACAGATACACTATCTGAATTTTCTAAAAATTCGAGCACTTTTTTGACTTTTCAGAAAAATGACTCTGATTAAGACAGATTGTCTAAATTATTTTCAGACACCCAGATCTGAAAATTCAGACAAAAATATCTGAATTCTCAGGCAGTTTCTTACAGTTACTGTTAATTTAAGAAATAATTTTTGTTTCGTTTTTTTGTTGAAATATTTTCCGCTACTGCAAAACATCTTAGCCTTCTACAGGTCTTCACCTGCTTGTATTCTCCATCGAATAGCTACGGTGAGTACGTGCGTTTGTAGCAGTCTGTACGATGATGATGCCGCAAAATGCTCGCGGACGGTGAGCGACGAGTGTGCACAGGGGGTCTATGAGGATAATGACCGAGTAGGATAATTCCTAATCCTTGGGGCACAAATATCCCTCTTGGCGAGAGTCTGACCGGTGTACGTGAGAACGATTTGAGGTTCGTTGGAATATGATTTCACTGTCGGAGATGAAGTACTTGAAAATGATACAAAAACCTCACTTTCGGTAAGTCGTTAACTTTGTAACGTAAAAAAATTCCCGTATCTCCGATAATATTATCAGAGACGAGCGAATATATTATAATATGTTATAAATAAATATTAAAATATAAATATAAATAAATCTATTATAAATAAATGCATATAATAAATTATAAATGTATATTATAAGAAAGAAATGAGACTTTACGAAATATCATAAGATATAATTATAATATTACAATATATAATGTCTAAAGTAAAAGAAAAATGAAAAAAGAAAGGAGATTTAAGGATGTTTAGCACCTACAATCGGGGCAAAAAGTAGTCGAAATTGACGAATATATACTTTTCTCATATATCTTAATATATGATTATTATACAGATTTAACTATTTCTTTGATAAATTTAATAATTTGTCATTTCAAATTAGTACAAATTCAGTACTAATTAGATCAGTTTTTATTTTTCATTTTTAATGGTTTTTATTACGATAGTTGAATATTAAGTTAGCAGGACCACATTTTTTTTTTTTTTTTAATTGGCACGGGGTACAAATTAGTACAAATTCAGTACTAATTGTATCTGTTTTGTTTCATTTATTTTTAAAATTTTTTCTTTTCGTCCTGCTAGCTTAATATTAAGTTAGCAGCGCCACGATTTTTTCCGAATTGGCATGGGGTACAAAATTATTTTTGGTGGTAGAAAATAGTACAAAATAAGTACTAAATAATCCATTAGGTCCCATTTGATTTTGCCCTGCGATTTGGTCCTGCCAGCTTAAGAGAGCTGATATTCTTACGTGTAGTTTATCATAAGAGTTAATCAATTATGTTAACAATTGCTAATTATAAAGATTATAATTAGCTAATCGTATTTTAAAGAATAATACGGTTCATATAAAGTACGCATACCTATTCCTTCGAATGTCGCCGTACATATGACAAGAGCAACAGCGAGCTACGTCTGTAAAGGTCGAGCGCCGAACACCGTGTGACGATGTAAGATAACAAATTCCTTATGCCTATAAAATAATATACGTAGGTATGCCTTTATATCCTTTGTAAAAAATAGTGACGCGTCCTTGTTTGTATCCTTGGTATGCGTGACGTAGGAAGACACGGCATAGGACATAGTGGTGGGAAAGGACCGCCGCGCCGCGTCGCGCAGAAAGCAGAGAGCCGAGAAAATTATTATTGTTCAGCCAACGCTCGAGAGTTAACAAGTACGTATTCGACATACATATGTCGTTTATATCAATAAAGTTTTTCTGCCTCATTGTCAGTAGCTTTTGATATACGATCTATCTGATTCTTTTGTAAAGCTAGTTTTACTTACAACACCTTTCGTTCTCGAGTTTCGAATTAATTTTATTAATAAATGAGTGTATTACAATTTTTCGCTTCATCATTTGATCCTGCGATTCGTATTATCTCGAAATGATTAATATATTACATCATCTCAATCCGCGAAAAAGCATCTAAGGTATATTTAAAGATTATTATTAGAGAAATATGTGTCGCCCGTAATAAAATAATAAAATTAATAGTTAATAATATTAAATGGAAATGGCGAGAAGTATTGCTATGATATATTCGAACTAAGAATCGCAACTAGATACTAGATATGATGAAAATCATAAAAATTAAACATACTTAGCATCATACGTTTTCAGATTTCCTCCGATTTGCATGTAAATGTAATTTTCAGATTAAACGTATAATAATATACAAATTAGCTCTGTTAAGCTGGCAGGACCAAATTAGCAAAATCAAATGGGACAAAATCTAATGGATTATTTAGTACTTATTTTGTACTATTTTCTACCACCAAAAATAATTTTGTATCACCGAAAATAAATTTGTCCTCAATGAAAAAAAATTATTTTTTATTTTTTAAGCGTTTTTATTACGATAGTTGAATATTAAGTTAGCAGGACCACAATTTTTTTTTAATTGGCATGGGGTACAAAAATTATTTATTTGATTTTGCTGATTTGGTCCTGCCAGCTTAAGAGAGCTCTCTGAACATGTATCAGAACAATCTGTGCAAATTTTATTAAATTCCGATATTTTTAAAAATAGGTAAACATCCTTAATATAAATGTCGTGTAAAAAATACATATAATTCCAAATTGATTTTGCGACAGAATTATTCCAAGAAGAAGGTCCTTCTCGGCAACAGCATTCGCGAAGTAAGATTGGAAATGTAGGTTCCACTGATGTATGAGATTGATAGCAGAGTTAAGACAGAAACGAAGCCAAACACTTGTCTTTCTTCAAGAGCAGGTCTCTCGCACGTGCGGAAGTATGGGAACGATAATAGCATCAGAACGTTAGGTGGCGACAATCGAGGAGTATATCGCGGAGAACTCACTCGGGAATGCGCCATCGTGGCCAGACAATACCGCTTTGGTACTTCTAATCCTTGCGGTGGTACAAGCTCGCGCAAACAGATCCCCGTCGCGACTACGTCCAGATGCAATGTAATCGCCTGCATTTGTAATCGTCTCGCTTCCGCCATTAGCGCCGAGTGCTTTGCAGCAGACGAGCTCGCTTTTAGAATCCGCATGAACAAGTCGAGCACTGTTCATGCACTCCGAGAGTCGCTAAAGGATTCCTCCCCCCCCGCCCACCCCCCTCGACTCCCCCATGGCAGGCTTTTTTCTCGTTTTGTCGCGCTCTTCCCGGAGTGAGCAGAAACGAGGGCGATTATCTTCTGAGACACATTTTTAAGTACTAGATCCCAGATTTACTGTCGCGAGGTTCATAAGAATTCGCGACGACAAGAGAAAAATATTTAGAGTACTTTTTTTTATATAAAATTAAATTTGTGTTTAAATTAAAGCTTAATTTATATTTTTTGAACATTTTTTTTAGTATTATTATTTTATATTTTTATTTATTATTATTTATTTTATATTATATTTATTATTAATTATTTTGGTTTAATCTTGAAATATTGTTATTTTTTTCATTATTATGATATTTCGAAAGATGAAAACTTGCATTTATATCTTTTTAAAATATAAAATTGAATATATATTGTTCAAATAATTTTCAATTATCTTCATTTAGCGTTGGTTCTCTAATTCTGATTTGAATTTACATTTGATTTAAATTTAAGAATACATCTGAATAGCAGTACTATTTGATAAGCTCGTAAACTTCTCTCTCTCTCTCTCTCTCTCTTTCGTCACGTTTGAATTAATTATACATGAAAATATTCTCACTCGTGGAGTTTATTTATAATACGTTTGATCTTCGAATCGGAATTTGCTATTTTTAGCCGATAACCTTTCGGGTTTATTATCTTCGAGATCAACATATTACACGTTACATTCGACCGTTAAATTCGGCGAGCGTTTAATGATACGAGTACTATCCTGACGATGTCGCATCTAAGATCCGTGACTCTCGGTCAGACATTTGCATCGAGTTTCGATTAATCGCCGACGTACTTTCGCGTCTATTTGGTCGAGATACGTTACGATCAATTATTTCGAACATCGATATACTTATGCAGGAGGATCAAAGCTGCCCGACCCGTAATTGACGCTCGTCCGACCTCCCACGACCTCCTCGTCCCTTTAGTCAATTATATTCCGCGTGCGTTGACGAGCTTTCGACGATATTTTTTATCCCATGAGGTACCAAAATTCGTCTCAGCCGAGGAATCCACCTCCAAGGAGCTTTCACCTGAAGGCTCTCCCTCTGGTCGATGTATAAATATAATTAAATCCAGTCTTTTATCTGCGTCATCTCTCCCCCTCCCATCCTCTCTTCATCGTGAGCCTAATTATCGCCAGTTACGAGATGTCACTTCACCTTTCGAGATTTATATAGAAGTCGCGCTGGACTTGTCAGTTAAATGGCTTTTCATCCGCGACAAATATTATCGAGCGAAATTTACGACGACGTTACTTTATCAGCCATGTCGAATGTTTACTTTCGTCGTCGTGAGAGTCATTTCATGATTACTATTACGACAGGAGTCATCGGAGGGAAGAAGAGAGAAAAACGTTGTTGCCTGCTTTCTTGCCAAAAGTAACGAGCGATATTATTCGTGCTCTGGCCTCGGGACTCTCTCGAGATTCAGCGGTCGACTAATTCGCGATGAGAGATCAGCATGATTTAAACGCCACGTCAGCCTCGAAGGTATCCCTGCTGATGTCCGATACAAGTCAAATACGGTCAATGATGCATCTCTGCAGCTTCCATCTCCATTACAAATTAGTCGGACTCGGCACAAAGGCACCGTACGCCATTCCAGAAGGATATTCTCGAGTGCACGCACACGCACGCACGCACGCACGCACGCACGCAGGTACGCATGTACGACGTGTACAAACGGATACGGCCGTTTAAGCCGGCGGTTATATGGAAAATTGATGATCGGATAGGATTTACAAGGGACCCGATCGAGGAACAGATGAGCCTAAGATTGATGTGTGTGAACTCGCGTCTTTGGATTTAGCCCAGGAAGAAACTTTGGGTACACGCGATCAATGAAAGCGCGTCTTATCAAAGCTTCGAAACAATGTGAAAAATAAACTGCTGACGAAATGTTTGAAGTTTTCTTACAAAGGCTATCCGAATTTTTAGACAGAATTTTCAAAAGGATGTCAGAATTTTTATTTAACAATAAGTTGAAATATTCTTTAGAAAAATGACTTCTTATCGTCAGACAAAAATGTGTTTGAATTCTCTCAGACAATTTTTTTACAGTAAAAAGAAACTGCAGACAAAGTGTCTGAAATTTTTTACAGACATATTTTTCAAATTTTTAGACAGAATTTTTAGAAGAGTGTTTGAATTTTTATTTAACAATAAGTTGAAATATTCTTTAGAAAAATGACTTCTGATGGTTAAGACAGATTGTCTTTGATGTTACTTTTATTTAGATAAAAATGTGTTTGAATTCTCAGACAATTTTTTTACAGTAAAAAATTTTCATTGCAAAATAAACTGCAAAGTGTCTGAAATTTTTTACAGACATACTTTCCAAAATTTTTAGACAGAATTTTCAGAAAAGTGTCTGAATTTTTATTAAAGTTTAAATATTCTTCTGAACTTTTAGAAAAATGACTCTGAGGATTAAGACAGATGATTGTCTTTGATGTTACTTTTGTTTAGACAAAAATGTGTTTGAATTCTCAGACAATTTTTTTACAGTAAAAACTTTTCATTGTAAAAAAAAACTGTAGACGAAGTGTCTGAAATTTTTTACAGACATACTTTCCAAAATTTTTAGACAGAATTTTCAAAAGAGTGTCTGAATTTTTATTAAAGTTTAAATATTCTTGTGAACTTTTGGAAAAATAACTCTGATGATTAAGATAGTTTTGTTTTTGATGTTACTTTTATTTAGAGTTGAAAATTCAGACAAAAATGTATTTGAATTCTTAGACTATTACAATAAAAATTGTTTATTGTAAAAAATAACTGCAGACAAAGTGTGCCTGAAATTTTTTACAATCCAAATTTTTAGACAGAATTTTCAGAAGAGTGTCTGAATTTTCAGATATTTTTTTGAATTTTCAGTAAAATGACCTTGATGATTAAAATAGATTGTCTGAAATTATTTTCAGACACTTAGATCTGTAAATTTAGACAAAAATACGTCCGAATTCTTAGGCAATTTTTTTCACAGTACTTGCGTTATCTATTACTGTCGAGAAGTTCAAATAAATTAAGTCTATAAATTTTTTGCCTCTGATCCATTAAAAAGTATATTTTGCTCATAGATTGTTAAATTCTGTCCGTTTTGATCGATCTTTCAATATTCCAAATACAAATATCAAGAACATTAATCTGCAAAATATATTAGCCTGCATAAATTTCAGGAGAAAATTAAAGTGTCAAAAATGCGTTTGACAGATGTTCTTGACTTGTCAAACTTCTCTAAACGCACGTTATAATTATTACTATCTTAGTGACAGCTACTCAATTATTCTTCGATCGTTAGGGCGCGAAGGTTTTGAACCGAAGCTTCGAACAGCGAGCAATAACTGGTGGAAGGCTGGTGTTTGCGATTAAAAGCGATCCTGCGTTGCTTCTAATGAACATCGATCTACCGTAATTACTCTCGAAGCGCGCGTGCACTTGGTGGAATGCATCCACGGTTAGAGGATGATCCTCAGCCGCGAATACATCATCGCAACTTCCATATCATCCCCGGTTAGATGTTTTTTTTTTTCTTTCCGCGATGTAAGTAACTACTTGACAAGCGTAAAAAATTTAAGCAAATATGCACTCAAAGATCTTCTCGCGGATCACATTGGGAAGCATTAAGGCGATCAGTCATAGTCACTCTTGACCGTTCGAGCCTCCCTCATTAGTGTCAATGTTATTGAAGATTATGGAGAGATTATTCCATATGATAGAGAGTCATTTAGGATCAATTTGTACCACCTTCGATCAGGGCAGACGGATAAAATTTAGGGATAAATGATAAATTACTAAAGTAGAATTAATTGATTCAATTCTATAAACAATTAAAAGTTTTATAAAAAAGGATTGAGCGATTAACTCTTGATGTCTGAAAGTATTTTTAGATATACTTAATCATCAGAGTCATTTTTCTAAAAGTTCAGAAGACTATTTGAACTTAAATAAAAATTCAGACACTCTTCTGAAAATTTTGTCTAAAAATTTTGGAAAGTATGTCTGTAAAAAATTTCAAACACTTTGCAGTTTATTTTACAATGAAAACTTTTTACTGTAAAAAAATTGTCTGAGAATTCAGACACATTTTTGTCTAAATTAAAGTAACATCAAAGACAATCTGTCTTAATCCTCAGAGTCATTTTTCTAAAAGTTCAGAAGAATATTTAAACTTAAATAAAAATTCAGACACTCTTCTGAAAATTCTGTCTAAAAATTTGGAAAGCATGTTTTTTAAAAATTCAGACACACTTTGTCCGCAGTCATTTTTTACAGTGAAAAGTTTATCGTAAAAAATTGCCTGAGAATTCAAATACATTTTTGTCTGAATTTTTAACTCTAGATAAAAGTAACTTCAAAGACAGTCTGTCTTAAATCCATCAGAAGTTATTTTTCTAAAGAATATTTCAACTTATTATTAAATAAAAATTCAAATACTCTTTTTAAAATTCTGTCTAAAAATTTGGAAAGTATGTCTGTAAAAAATTTGGAGACACTTTGTCTGCAGTTTTTTTTGACAATGAAAACTTTTTACTGTAAAAAAATTGAGCGCTCTAAAAATTTTATTTCTTATTCTATTAATCATGCAATTTCTGCACGATTTTTTTTGTTACATAAATAACAATTTTTTATAATTTTGTAAAAAATTATTTAAAAAATCCGAAAAAAACACATTTAATAAAATATATGAATTTAAAGGAAAATTTTTATAATTTGAAGAAGATTATTTGCATTACCAGTTCCTACGCTTTACATAAGATCGTTTGTGTATGTATGTATTAGGCGAGAAAGGTTAATGACAACTTCACAATCGGTTAATTATCATATTTTCATTTTACATGATGACAATAATCGCTTTTGTTCGACAGAAGAAATATTCATGAAAGTCAAAGTTTAATAACATATGTAGTCCTCTTTCTTTCTACACATGTTTGCTCGCACGCATTATCATTCAATGCGTAATGATAATGCGCGATGTGCGTACCGGTTTATGCCATCGTTCGAAGAGAAACACCGATTATTGCACTCGTATAACGAAATGAGAATATGGCGGCCGCAAAAAAAGAAAAAAAAACCAATGATGACGCAAAATAACACGCGATTTCGCGATAATATCTTAATTCATCGCAAGCACACCCTGGATACACGAAAGTCATTTCGACACGCGGTCCCGTGTACCCAATTACGTACAGTTAAATGGAATGACGCGTGCTTTGTCGATGCTCCCGAATGGGATTTCGGGGAGATGATGCTGAGGAATCGAGGGTGTCGAGTCAGCGTGTTTGGCCATTAAAGTTCGCACCCCGCAACGCCATCGATCAAAATATAAATCGCTCGCCTCGCGAGAGCTCCGGAGAGCTCGGTATCACCGAACTTCATCGTGTTAACTTCATAAGCGGAGGATCGCATAAGTGGTTCCCGGAATAATTTACGAGCGTGCCCTTTTCGAGTGCCGTGTCCGGTTGTCGACGGATAATGATGAATAAGTACTACAACGGCGGCGCTTATTGAACTGTTAACTTTCGAATAGCGAGAGAAAAGGAGAATCTCGATGAGTCGATTAATATTGTTGATGAGAAAAAAAAAATAATAGAAAAAACTTGGCATATTTATAAGCTCAATATATACATGCGCTAACAAAATTAGTCTCTTTAATACTAGACATAATGTAGACATCATTAACATATCATGACTGATTGATAATTTTCAATTATCTAATGCTGCGATAATAAGTTTGCTTATAAAATGTTTATTTTAAATATTTATATAAATTAATATTTAAATAAATAATTATAATTCATATTTAAGGATGCTTAGCACCTACAATCGGAGCAAAAAGTAGTCAAAATTGACGAATATATACTTTTCTCATATCTTAATATATGATTAGTATAAAGATTGCAAATAAAATCTTATTATTTATTCATAGCTATAGTGTATTTTCGAACTTCTGTTACTTTTTTTCGGAGAATTTTCGTGTTTTTTAAATTATAATGAGAAACTGTTATCATTAACGGTACCTCGATTTCAACATTACAGCACAAAGGTTGAATTATAAAAATAAAAGAATTTACTCGTACAGAGTAATTTAAAATATCAGAATCATAATAGTGAATAATGACAAAATATACAAGATTTTGAACTATTTCTTTGATAATTTTAATAATTTCTCATTTTTCCGAGAAGAAAGAAATGTGGCAACATGGTAATTTTTCATAAGTTGGTCAAATTGCAAATTGACATATGAGGCCTAGTCGCTTCTCGCTTACGTTTGTATGTAGAGGCTTCTTCAGATGAAAAAATATTTCAAATGTCAAAAGAAGGCTCAGCTGAATATTATGTTGCCACGTTTTCACAATAAATAATATGTCATCTCGAATAATAGGACGAAATTGAGAAAATTATATTCAATATCTTTTGAACTATTCAGTATTTGACCAAAATTATGTGATTAAATATTTCCTCTATATTTAAACTATACTTTTGCAAATTTTGAATAAATTCCTATTATTATTTCTATCTATTTTAGCTCTTAAATCAACACGATCACAGGTTTTTTATTAGACAGAAAATCTGTAATCGTATCAATTTAAGGGCTAAAAGGACAGAAATAATTATATTTATACTTATTTATATAAATAATTATATTTTTAATTATATTAATACTTTTACTTATAATTAGATTCACAAAATAATTATATTTATAATAATATCGACGGGTAAATTCATTGTAATTTAAAATTCTTATAACTATTAATTGCTTCAGTGAATCAACTCCAAGTTTTTTTATAAGTCTCTGAACATGTATCAGAACAATCTGTGCAAATTTTATTAAATTCCTATATTTTTAAAAATAGGTACTAAACATACTTAAAAGATTATAAAAATTATTATTAACAAATAGTGTAATGTTTGAAATGTTGGAGAACAAAAGCAAAAAAAAAAGATTTTATGTAAATCAATAATTTATTTTTAAAATAAAAAAAGAATTACGTCTAATAATGATTGTGTAATTTGATAAACGTATTTTGTTTTAAATACTTGTATAAATCTTCCCTTTTTTCTTGTTTATATATGTTTTATATATATATATATATATATATATATATTTTCTATATTTTACTTAATAAATAAATATTATTATATAATTCTTTGATTTTATAATGATTGTAATGTCAAATTTTTATTAGACTTATGCAACACAACAGAATAATCTTGATGCATGAACTTTGAGATGAAAGAACATTTAAGATTAGCAAAAAACAGGTATTAATTATACATTAATTATAATAATAATTAAATTATATACGCGGATTTTTTTAAATACTATCTACAAGAAATGATCGAGCAGGACAGAAACATCTGTAAAAATAGGGTAGTCGATTTGAGATAAAATATAAAGTGCATATGTTCTATAGTACAAGGACAGATATTCTTAAATAAATCATTAAAAATGTTTTCCCTTAATTTTATTTTTTTTTTTTGCACACATTTATTTCGTTTGCACGATACTTCTCTCTACTTAATATTTGTACCGACAAGATGCTCGCAGTGAGAGAGAAGACGGTCGTTTCAGATCTTAAACATCCACACAGATGTAGTCAATACAGATTTAGCGAAATGAAAATATGAATGAGAAATCGTGGCCATTTATTTAAAGTATTTACTAAAGTACAGCATATATAAAAAAGATGTAAACAGCAATACTTTCCCGTATCTTTTCAAGCAATGTTATTACAATTATCTTTCGTACACTTTCGTACTAATCAAAAACACATATATACTTTCTGCTTGATACATGAAAAAGATATTTCACCATTTCTTACCTCCTGAAGAGTAATAAAATATTCTTATCTGTCGCATTTAGTAAATAGTTAATTGGAAAACGCGACAACAGTCTTGAAATGTTGCATAGAAAAAATAAAAAAGGATAAGCTGTAATCTTGATTTGCCAACAAACATTTTCTGTGAAATATAATTACTTTCTCTTTTAATACATATATTTATTAGCGTTTTTGGAAAATTTGTACGATTGCAAATATTAAAATTAAGAGTTTGATTTTCTCAGATTTATTTATTATATTAAAAGATTTTTTTTTCGAATGTAGAAGTGGTGCAAACTTTAAACAAACTGTATAGTCACATGCAGATAATAACAATTAATATTATAATTTAAAAAACAGAAAAATATTGAATTCTAAAAATAATGTATATATTTTTTGTGTCAAAAAGTTCAAGGATCCTCTCGGGAGGAGAAAAATTTGATTTTAAATTTTGGCTAAAATTGTCTAGCACTCTGTATATTTCTCTTTTTCTGCATTCATAAAATATTTGTCACTTGAAAAAAATCCCAAAAAGACGAAGAAAAAATGATGGGAGAGAAGTTTCTTGAAAATTTGTCGAATTTATTTCGAAACTGACTGTTTATTGGCGAACAAATGTGTGATCGTTTCGACCGACGATGACGATGATATCGACAAGGGTGATCGATGGATGAATCGCGCAAAGATGGTCCTATCGAACGCGTTGAAACGATGGAGAGGGAGAAGGGGTGCTAGAACGGGCAGGGGCCCCGATCTCGGGGTTCATTGCCACCGATTGCGAGGGGGCCGATCGGCCGAGCGGGTACGACCGTTAAATATTACGTTCCCGTTCATTTACATACTTACGTGTGCATGCGTGCGTTATAAGGGTGCGGTCGCCGGCGACGCATTATAATTTAGCGCGCGCGCATAAGCGGCGATGATGACCGGTCGGCCATCGATAACGAATGGGGGAAGAAGGGTGATTGAATAAACAGTGTTTAACCCTTCGCACGTCGGGACGATTGTTGCACGGAGGCGGTGAAGAGGTGCGTTTCTCGGTAACTTGCTATCGGTCCCAAGAATCTGTGCTCCGATGCTCCCGATGGCGGTGGAATCGAGAAGCCTGGAAAAAGTGCATAAGCAAAAATGCCTTACTTGTACATGTTTAATTATTTCATAATAAATAATTGTTTTGTCTCATATCAAGGGTTCAGTCTAGTTTGAAAAATTAATGGTTCCTTTTAAATATTACAAGTTGACGTTTAACCTTTTGACGTTATACAATATATTTTTATACATCAGTATTTTTAAGTCTTAGATATTTAGATATTTTTTTTTCTCTTAATACCAGCCTATGTGGTTTTTAGAAATGCATAGTTTGATTGTATGACATGTTCAATGTAAAAAATAACTGCAGGCTAAGTGTCTGAAGTTTTCTTTTCTCAGACACACTGTCCGAATTTTTGGATAGAATTTTCAGAAGAGTGTCTAAATTTTCAGATATTTTTTTGAACTTTTAGAAAAATGGTTCTTAAGACAGGTTGTCTAAAATTACTGTCAGATATGAAAATTCAGACAAAAATATGTCTGAATTCTTAGGCAATTTTTATATTGTTCCTCATGTAATTACCTGAAATAAAACAAACTCGATTTAATTCTGTAGGATGTTTTTGGGGTGTTAAATTTAAATTAGAGATTTTAAAAAATTACTATTTTTCTTACTGTTAAGAAATAAAAAATTTTAGCAAAACATGAGATATTTAATATTATTAGAATTTTTTATTACCTTTATAAAATGACACTACTTTGTTTTTACCAATTTTTTAAAAATAAAATTAGGTTTAGAGTATCCCAACAAAAAAATATCAAAGTTTTAAAATACTTGTACTGTTTAAACATTAACAGAAACATTTAAAACGCCTAAAAGATTGTTATTAATTTTGATGACGTTTAAAAAAAATTTCTAAAAATCATGAATTTCTCGTACTGTTAAAGTAGAAACTTTTAAGGATGTTTAGCACCTACAATCGGAGCAAAAGGTCGAAATTGACGAATATATATTTTTCTCATATATCTTAATATATGATTAGTATAAAGATTGCATAAAATCTTATTATTTATTCATAGCTAGAGTGTAGAAATGTATTTTCAAACTTCTGTTACTTTTTTTCGGAGAATTTTCGTGTTTCTTAAATTATAATGAGAAACTTTTATCATTGACGGTACCTCGATTTCAACATTACAGCACAAAATTTGAATTATAAAAATAAAAGAATTTACTCGTACAGAGTAATTTAAAATGTCAAAATAAAAATTATAATAGCGAATAATGACAAAATATAGAAGATTTTGAACTATTTCTTTGATAAATTTAATAATTTGTCATATCTCCGAGAAGAAAGAAATGTAGCAACATGGTAATTTTTTATAAGTTGGTCAAATTGCAAATTGACATATGAGGCCGAGTCGCTTCTCGCTTACACGTTTGTATATAGAGGCTTCTTCAGATGAAAAGATAGATTATTTAAAATGTCAAAAGAAGGCTCAGCTGAATATTATGTTGCCACGTTTTCACAATAAATAATATGCCATCTCGGATGATAGGACGAAATTGAGAAAATTATGTTCAATATCTTTTAAACTAGTCAGTACTTGACTAAAATTATGTGATCAAATATTTCCTCTATATTTAAACTATACTTTTGCAAATTTTGAATAAATTCCTATTATTATTTCTATCTATTTTAGCTCTTAAATCAACACGATCACAGGTTTTTTATAAGACAGAAAATCTGTAATCGTATCAATTTAAGGGCTAAAAGGACAGAAATAATTATATTTATACTTATTTATATAAATAATTATTATTATAATTATATTAATACTTTTACTTATAATTAGAGTCACAAAATAATTATATTTATAATAATATCGACGGGTAAATTCATTGGAAATTAAAATCCTTATAACTTTTTGATTGCTTCAGTGAATCAACTCTAGATTTTTTTATAAGTCTCTGAACATGTATCAGAACAATGTGTGTAAATTTTATTAAATTCCTACATTTTTTAAAAATAGGTACTAAACATCCTTAATTGTGAACAAACAAAATTCGCTTAAAGTGAAAGAAGGGAAAAGCGCACTTTCTTACATCTTACATTCTTTGCACTCTTCACGAATAAACTGTCAAATCATCGAACTGGCCAATAAATATTATTCTTGGTTCCCGTCACCTTCTTCACCATGCGACTCTTCCATACGCAGGTGTATTTAGACAGTTCTCTCGTGTTCTCAGGTGTATTTAAACAGTTCGCGTATGGGTTTACACAGCGCGCCTCGCGACTTGCTAGGAACAATTCTGTGCGGCTCCTAAAGAAGTAAGTAGATAGGTGGATAGGGATTGTGTTCGAGTATGGAGACGATTTGTTTGCACCTGTCGGATTGTCGTGAGACATAGGGAGGTAGCCGACGCGGAATCCCAGAGTTGGCTCGAATCAAAACCATAAAACAAGCTAGCTCGAAGAACTGTCCCCGAATAGGCGAGGGATTTTTAAATATTGAAGGGCCTCCTCTCTAACGGCAATCAAAGTGTCACCGCGACCACTGTCACCATATGCGATAAATAATAGCGGATAAATAGACACTAGGTTAAAAGACTAACGCGGTTCCATTGGAATCTTTTTTCAGCGTTTCTTTAAGTCGTACTTTTCATTCAAACATAGCCGTCAATTGTGTGATATCTTGATCGGCTGTAACTTTAGATGGGATTTAAAAAGTCTCAGATATAAAGTCTAAGACTATAAAAAATTGCCTGAGAATTCAGATACATTTTTGATTTGAATTTTCAGATCTAGATATAACTTCAAAGACAATCTGTTTTAATCATCAGAGTTATTTTTCTAAAAGCTCAGAAGAATAATTGAATAAATAAATTCAGACACTCTTTTGAAAATTCTGTCTAAAAATTTGGAAAGTACGTAAAAAATTTTAGACACACTTCTGTCGCACTTATCTTTTACAATAAAATTGCCTAAGAATTCAGACACATTTTTGTCTAAATTTTCAGATCTCGGTGTCTGAAAGTAATATTTAAAAAATCTGTTTTAATCATCAGAGTTATTTTTTTGAAAGTTCAGAAAAATGTCTGAAAATTTTCAGCCACTCTACTGAAAATTCAGACTGTTGAAAATGTCTAAAAATTCGAACAGTGTGTCTGTAAGAAAACATTAGACACCTTGTCTGCAGTTATTTTTACAAGAATTAATTTCCACGGTTAGTGCACCTTTTCCTATAATTTTTTGATTGAAAAAAATGAAGGACATATTTAACGCGTACCTCGGGTCCTGATTCGTCGAAAACACGCTTTCGTTTCTCGTGTAACAAGCGCTGCAAGGTTGAATAATGCATGCATATGTTGGACGGCAGCCATGCACAATTTTTGTTGGGTGGATCTCTCGGATGAGAGACGCCCGTTTAATTTATGTACGTTTAATGTTTTTGATGGGAGGGGATCCTGCGCGCGTTTTTTTCGAGTTCCGCCTGGAACTGGCTTTATCAGAAGTTAAGCGGCGCGCACTAATTTGTATGATTGGATCATAAATCGCGAAATGCGAAACCGCTGCCCTAGCTCGCGCGGGGCCCCGGCCCTGTGTGTGTCTCGGACCCATAATTCCATCGGTTTAAATTCGCCATTACGGTCTGTTTATCGCCACCCCGATCGCGTTAAATCATGAGAGCGATCACGCGTTCGTTATCCGAATTATGCTTGTACTTTCACATTAAATTAATTAACATCGACGTATTTATCGCGTACTCTTCCGTCGTTCGAGAAAATCATACGCAAAGAACAATGTTCGTCGAATTTTGCAAAGTGAAAAATATTAAACATTAATCCTTGGCGTTTTACTTTGAGCTTTTTTTTTTAACTGCGGGAGCATCATTTACCACCTGAGCTGATATATAGCAAAATTGCATGTATAAGTAATGTCGATGTTTAATTCAGTATCGGTTTTTTGGTGTTTAAGGTCTACTATAGTACGTAAAAAATTTTTAAGAATTTTTTTTGAAGAATATTAAAAATTGATTCTTTTTTACATTTCACGCATGGTTTTTTTTTTTTTAAACAGCACTGAAAGGTATTTAGAAGAGATCAGTTTCTAATATTTCTCAAAAAAATTCCTAAAAATTGTCAATTTTTATTTTTCACTTTTGAATATTTAACTTTTTTTTAATCAATGATGCGAACTTTTAGCATGTTTAGGAATGCATAGTTTGAATGTGTGACATATTGCTGCTCGTATAATTGTCTAAAATGAATAGATCTAGCTTTATTCTGTAATATCTTTATGGGACACTGAAAATAATTTCATTAGAAAAAAATTAAAAAGTAACAAAGTTGTGTGCTTTTAAAATTTGATATTTTAATGTTGTTAAATTTGCTTTCTTGAAAGTTAGAAAAATATTAATTATAAATTTGTTTTATTAATTATAAGTTATATATTTTTTTATTAATTATGAATTATGTTAATAATTAATTTTTTAAATTATATTTAATTTTCGTATTTCTTCTAAAAAAATATTCTCTTTTATTTAAAAAAAAAATAAAAATAAAAATTATTCGATCCATTAGTTTTCAAGATATCCGTCACATCAATTTTGAAGATAGTGTTTTGAGAAAAACGCATTAAAAATTTTACAAACCCGTTTGCATATTCACAGGTTATTTTATTCAAAGCCTTACTTTTAAATTTTAGCTTTTTTTTATAACTCTATCAATTTTGCGAATTTTTCAATAAAATTTGAAAAACATTCCTCAAATATTATACTTTTAAAAAATATAAAAACACTGATTTTCGGATTCTAAAATAGACTGAACTTTTAATCGACTTGCGCTCGTTAATTCTGCGTTGATTTCGTTCTTCATTAAATCAATAAAGCATGCACATCTTCTCTTGGGATAGCGTCAGATTCGTTTCTTGGGAGAATTTGATATGATTTATCGACGTATTTGGCGTTGCTTATAACTATCAATTTTTCAAATTTTTCAATAAAATTAGAAAAACATTTTCCTCAAATATTATACTTTTAAAAAATATAAAAACACTGATTTTCGGATTCTAAAATAGACTGAACTTTTAATCGACTTGCGCACGTTAATTCTGCGTTGATTTCGTTCTTCATTAAATCAATAAAGCATGCACATCTCCTCTTGGGTTAGCGTCAGATTCGTTTCTTGGGAGGATTTGATATGATTTATCGACGTGTTTGGCGTTGCTTTTAATTCGCTTTCGAGACGACGACGAGACGCGGGACGGAAGTGCGTGATCCGAGACGGACGCACGTAGCTGGTTGCAGGCGGTGCAGCAAGATTCTGACTTGATTTGCGATATGGCCGGCTCGCAGTATTATTATGGACTGTAAAGCATTCGCCAAGCTCGAAAAATCGACGGCACCACGAGCAAGGCGGGATATTCGACCGTTTCTGCTTGCGAAGGCCCGTTCAGATTCGACAGACTGTATACGCCAAAGCGAAAAAGAGGGATAATAAATTTGGCAAACAGTATCATATCTAGGGCAAGATCTACTTGGCTGGGGGATATTGAAAAAGGAAAAAGAAAATATTAAGACTCTCTGTCCGCACACATCGCATATCAATGTCAATGTAAATAAAAAGTTATCTCGATGTCTCTTTCGTCTTATAACGTATATAATTATCAGAATTCTTTTCTCTCGCATTCTTTCGATAACGTATCTCTGTACTTGTACAATATAAGACGCCTATCACGTAGAATACTTGTATGTGTAGAACATATATATATATATATACTAAAAATAAGAGATGCTATTGTAGTATCATTTTTTAAAAAACATATTTTTTAATATTGCATAATTTTGATATTATTGTGTTATTTATATTATTTATATTTATTGTGTTATTATATTATATGTATATTTTAGTTATTTTGTTATATATCATTTTATTATTTTGTTACATATTTTATTTTTATAATACAGTAATTATAGTTATAATAATCGTTAAACCTAATATATCGAGGAATGTAATGTTGTATCTAAATCTATCTAATTTTGAGTAATATTTGTTATATTTTTATATATTTTAAATTAGAAATGTACCAAAATATTTTTTGGAAATTGTCCTTGTTCGGAAAAATTGACAATAGAGATTCTCTTTTTCCGATTAAAATGTCAGGGGAGATGGAAGGATAATAGATCTGTTACAATCGTGATAGAGATGGCACTACCGATATTCGCATTCGTGACGTTATAAAGTAGCAGGTGCAATCGTGAATTGGCAGCTTTCACACGGATGCAATATTGTCCGATCGAATCTCGATGCTAAACAAATCAGTCCGGGTCATCGGCATCGAAAATCGCATTGAGCGAGATTGCAAGTCGGCCGGCGAAGAAGTACCTGCGAAGTCAACGGCGGCTTTGCCTTATTAAAGGGACCGAAAGAAGCGAGAGATAGCGAGAGAACTCTTTTGCTTTCTCGTGTGAACGTGCGTGAACGAAGTCCGGTGAAAAGGCAGGCGGAAGTTAATCTCACGTTGTGAGCAGAAACATTATCGGGCCAATTATCGATTTTGACATATTTATAACAGTTTAAAACAAGCCACGGAATTAAGTTATACAGGTCTTAAAAAGTATATTTACCGTAAAAATTGCCTCAGAATTTACAAATATTTTTGTCCCAATTTCTAGATCTGAATGTCTGAAAGTAATTTCTTAATCATAGGTATTTGTCTTAATAATTAGTCATTTTTCGAAAAATTTAAGAAACTGTCTGAAAATTCAGACATTCTTCTGAAAACTCAAATAATGTAAGAAAATTTCAAATACTTTGCCTGCAGTTATTTTTTACTGTAAAAAATTGCCTAAGAATTTAGACACATTTTTGTCTAATTTTTTTTGTTTATTTGAGAGTAATTTTAAACAATCTGTCTTAATTATTAGAGTTATTTGTTTTGAAAGTTGAGAAGAGTGAAGAATTCAGACTCTCTTCTGAAAATTCTGTTTGAAAATTCGAATAATGTAAGAAAATTCCAAATACTTTGTCAGTTATTTTTTACTAAAAAAATTTCCCAAGAATTCAGACATATTTTTGTCTGAATTTTCTGTGTGTTTGAAAATAATTTTATAGACAATTTGTCTTAATTATTAGAGTCATTTGTTTGAAAAATCAGAAGAATGTCTGAAAATTCAAACACCTTTCTGAAAATTCTGTCTGAAAAACAGTGTGTTTGTAAGAAAACTTCAAACATTTTGCCTACAGTTCTTTTTAGAAAAATGACCTGAAAATTGTTCTGAAAATTTTGTTTAAAAATCTGGATAGTGTGTCTTAATAATTAGTAATTTTCTAAAAATTTAAGAAACTGTCTGAAAATTCAGACACTCTTTTGAAAATTTAAATAATGTACGAAAATTTCAAATACTTTGTCTGCAGTTATTTTTTACTGTAAAAAATTGCCTAAGTGTTTAGACAAATTTTTGTCTAAATTTTCAGATCTTGTAATTTTAGGGAATCTTAAGCATCAGAGTCATATTTTCTAAAAATTTAGAAAAATTACTGAAAATTCTTCTGAAAATTTTATTTGAAAATTCGGATAATGTGGCTGTAAAAAAACTTCAGACTTTGTCCGCAGTTATTTTTTAAAATGATTTGACGTTATTGTATATAATAGTTGTTTCGCAAACTTTTTTAAAGCTAAAAAAATATATAAATATAACTGTTTCTGTATCTTCAAGAATTTTCATTAAACAGCAATTTGTAATCTTTTTTTGTATGATTCTGTAATCACTCATGTCGCAATCATTTGATCTATGTACTTGTCCGCTACTAGTGAAGCGTATCAAGCGTACATACGTCAGATTTATCCTTCAATACCACATTGTTTTAACGGTACAGGATGTAAAATCGTTTCGACTAGCATCTAATTTCTTATACGTTTATTCACCTGCATATTCATTAATTACACGATATTTATTTTGCTTTTACTAATTTCATTTCATACTGAGAATATAAATATTTCGCCAGATGGATATAAATTAGCATCCTCTCGGATTTCTCTCAGGTTTAATATTAATTAATGAAATTATTGCACACATATACAAATTAGCTGTGGAGTTTGGTGAGTAACGTAATTTGTAAAATACTTTCCGATGACATTTGTTCGACATTGTGTATCGATGCAATAATTTTTGCTCGTTTGACAGTAATTCTAAACGACGTTTACATAAATAGCTTCTGTAAAAAATGACAGCTCTATTCGATATACGAGTGGCTTCTGTCTCATAACTTAATACACCGTTAGCTAATACGATCCTCGGAAGAAATCAGGGGACACCGAATTTATGAGTGTGAGAGAGGAGGGCAAAAGAAATGGAGAGAGAAAGAGAAAGAGAGAAATATATATTATATATTTTTATATATACAATTTAAATATCATTACATATATATTTATTATATTTTTCTATATCATTTTTATATATAATTACATATATATTTAATTTAATTTATATATATTTATATATAATATATTTAATTTAATTTATATATTTATATATATATTTTATATATAATTACATATTTATTATATATTTATTTAAATATAAAACATAGTAAATTTGTTCGTACAACGCGACAATTAGCCGAGAAAACAGGCGTGAATGGGAGAAATAACGATACGGTCTTTATTTTCTTTTTTTTTCTGCCAGTCCTTCGATTTTAATATTAGCGTCATTCTCTCCGCAACAACGTATTTAATTGTAAGAAGGATTTATAAAATAACGGTACGAGAGAGTATATACAGTGAACTGCACGACGTCTCGCATAGAAGTATATTATCGCAGATGGTTGAGGAGTCTTTGTATCGGAATTTTTAAATCCTCCGCTCTCGGAGGATACAGTAACCACACATTGCACCTCATCGGCACCTACTTAATCTCTGTCTCGAATAATCGTCCGTATATCCACAGCCAATTTCGGACGTTCCGCTTGCTGACGCGTGCTGTTTTATCTCGTGACGTGTCAATGGTCTACGTGCCATTTGTGGAATCGCTTCGCGATTTTACGCTTATTATTGGCTCAACTTCCGTCTATAATATTTTTTTTTTATAAGTAAAGAGCTAATTACCACTATTATAGTTTATTCCTTCGGGCGTTTGTTGTTTTTCAATTTGATAACATTTTGATGAATTTCGATTAACTTGCAAGAATCAAATAGAGGTAAGTAAATAAATAATAAATAAATAATAATACAATAAATAAATAGCATAATAATAATAATAATAAATAACATAATAATAATAAATAATAATTCTAATAAATAAATTTTGGATAAATAAATACATTTTTTATCAATTATCGACTTTGACATATTTATAACATTTTAAAACAAGCCACAAAATTAAGTTATATAAGTCGTAAAAAGTATATTCACCATAAAAATTGTCTAAAAATTTACAAATATTTTTGTCTCAATTTCTAGATCGGGATGTCTGAAAGTAATTTCTTAATCACAGATATTTGTCTTCATAATTAAAGTCATTTTTCTGAAAGTTTAAAAAACTCTCTGAAAATTCAGACACTCTTTTGAAAATTCGAATAACGTAAGAAAACTTTAAATACTTTGTCTGCAGTTATTTTTTACTGTAAAAAATTGCTTAATAATTTACAGACATTTTTTTCTCAATTTTTTTGTCTGTCTGAAAGTAGTTTTAAACAATCTGTCTTAGTTATTAGAGTCATTTGTCTGAAAGCTCAGAAAAATGTCTGAAAATTCGAATAATATAAGAAAATTTCAAATACTTTGTCAGTTGTTTTTTATTGTAAAAAAATTGCCTAATAATAAGTAAATAAATTTTGGATAAATAAATAAATTTTAAATAAATAAATTTTTGGATAAGAAAATTTTTGAATAAATAATGCGATAAATAAATTTTGGACACATTCATCTTTAAATGCAGATAGTCGCACCTTCTATGTAAATCAAGGAGATGTGTCATCAGTACAGCGTGTTAAGACGAAATCACGCGGGGAATCCTGACACAAGACTCGTAAAATCCGGCACACTAAAGCGCTTAAGCGATGAGATGGGGGAGGAAGGGGATTAAGACGAATTTTTATAGCATCCCATCTTGCGATACGACTCACTCGGTCCTGGATTGTCGCGCGGGTCCTTTATCGTCGTTAAGAGCCTCGTCCTTTTTCTCTTCTTTCTCTTTTTTCCTCTCTTATAACCGACCGATATGGCGGGCGAAAAAAAGCAGAGAACGAGGAGACGACAAGGGGGCTGCCGTGACGACGAAACGACATCGACGCTCCTCTTGAGGCCGCAAAATTACAGCGTAAAACCCTCAAGGGGAGTACAAGGCCCCGTCACGATTAATTAAATATTATTGTAAAAACCGTTTTACAAAATAGTGTTACTTTAATCTGTCGAAAAAATTATTTTAGTTTAAAAAATCTATCATATAAATATTTTAAAAAATTTGTTGCGTAAAATAGTTGGTTAAATTTTCTCTAAAAAAATAATGATATAAAAAATCAACTAAGATTTTAAATTGAAATGACGGAAAAAACTGTTAGTTTAATTTATACAAAACAGTGTGATATTAGTTTAAAAGAATCTGTTGTAAATATCTTAAAAAATTTGGTGTTTTAATTTTCTACGAAAATAATAATATTAGAAATTAAAAATTTACCGAGAAATGAAAAATTAATACAAAAGATCCTGTGTTGCGATTAATCAGACTGTCATGCGCAGTCTCTAACGCGTTGAAGATGAAGGCTTGCGTGCTGCTGAAGATCAGTAGGTACGCTAAATGTTCGCCGCTGACGTGTAAAGTAACGCTTGTAGTTGATTTCACGTGCTTTTATTCCTTCAGGGCGGTTGAATCGACTTGGATTTCGTGAGAGAAGTGTAACACGCCTCGGGCCAGCTGTCCAGAATTTCGAGGCCGCAAGAACGCGCGTGAGTCTTCGGAGGATCTTGTATTTCACGAATTCATCGTTTAACTGACGCGGACTCTGAGATATCGATAATGATTCTGATAATAATTTGCGGTTGTACAGATCCTTGCGAGAGATTCTCTTAGACAGGAGACAGGTGGTTACATCGGCCTTTCCTCTCTTTCTCTCTCTCTCTCTCTCTCTCTCTCTCTCTTTCTCTTCTTCTTCTCTCTTCTCTGCTGATGCCATCACAAATGGCGAAGGTGTTGTATTGGATGGCAATTTTTTGCTGTTTATCGTATAATCAAAAACTTATAGAATATCATCGACAGATGTCTAACAAAACGAAATGTCACGTCAAACAAGAGTCATGTCGTGTCAAACACGAGTTTCGCTCACTTATCGGGGTGGAGCAACAGATTTCTTTGGAATTTTAATTAATAATAAATCATTATATTGTATGCGGCCAACTTTCAAAATCCTTCCATGAAAGTTGGCATATTTTATAATTAAAGTAAAATTTTATTTATAAAACATGTCGAAATATCTTATATTCTTATTCGGACTTATATTTAGTCTTACGGTCAGTCTTATAGTCAAAAAATATTGAATTTAGAAAAGCGAGAATTATATTAAAAATAATATATAATATTCTACAATATTCTATAATTATAAATAAATCGTACAATCAGTAGATTTGATGCATTTAATTATTTTTACAAAACAGAGGGCATTATATAATAATGTGTGATATATAAAAGAATTTTTTCGAGTTTGCAATATGTCAAAATGATTATTTTGATAGCGTTTTTAATATTCAACACTCCGGCCAGGATTCACTTGCAATATGTTATAAAAAAATTGTAATAATTAATTTTTTAATATACTATATAACACATAAATAATAAAACTTATTAATAATGGTAATTATTAAAAAATTATTAATTAATTATGATTATATTCTAGTGATATATTGGAATAATAAAACAGGTGAAATACCCGAATCACGCGAGTGCAACATGCTAGTTTTCGCTACATAAATTACGATTATAACATTTGTTATGTACGGTATTCGTTGCGAGTGGTTATATTCAAGATCCATTATAATCACTGTCGATCGACGCGGTCGGCTGGTCCGAGCTTGAAAGGGGCTCTTAAAACACGCGATCAACTCTCGCAAGATTGATGCGGTAGCCGGCAATATTGCCGTTGCACGCCCACAATTTGTCGGTCGGGTATTTATCGTAAACGTCTCTTTAACAATGTAACGCGCTGTCCGCTTCTACATCCACGAGGATCCAGAGTGCGTAAATCTTGGAGTACGGACCGACAGATATTCGCAATAAAATGAAATTAGGTATCGAAATTTCGACGACGAAACTCGCACTCGACCTGGCGCTGCACTTAACACGTATACGTTATGCAAATCACAAAATCCGAGCAAACGTGCATAATATGCAAATCGTATCGAGACCGAATGTCAATGCACGTCGGCTCCACGAAAGTCGACACGAGATCGGATTATGTCGAAATGACTGATATATCTTTGTGTTAGATAATCTCGAAAAAGTTTAGACTTATATTATTCATGTAATTTCAAAGAGTTGTAAATAGTTTTTATTAAAAAATAGAGAAGAAATATTTTATTTAATTATATATATATTTCTTTTGTTAAATTTATATTAAATTAAATTATTAAATTTAATTATTTATATATTTTTTATTAAATTTTATATTAAAAGGAGAAAAAAATAGAGAGTTATATATTTTATTATATAAATCCTGCGTCAATTTATATACACATTCCTATGTTTTTTCAATATGAAAATAAAAATAAAATATAGAAATAAATAATAAATAATGTATGTGTGTATGTTTAAATGTGAAATGTTTTAAGCTTATGAAGATGTTGTCGTCGTAAAAGAAAGAAAGGTCGAGAGACTGTACTCACGGGACGAAAGTTCAAACGTACATTTCGAGCGCATCTGTCATCATAGGCGTAAGATGACCGAGAAATTGATTCTGTCAGAATAAGAAATTAATATCTCCATCATCGTCGAGATGGAATTCAATCATCTTCCGTCATAATGAAAGAGTGTCATTAGTTATTTAAATTCCTAGCAATTCGCGTGATAAAGATTTAATAGACAATTCCAAATGGCTTTTTCGTTCGTACACCGTGTCTTTGGAATGTCTACAATTTGTTGGAATAAAAATATCGCTTGAAAATTTGGAAGATTTTTACAAGTCTTAAATATTGTGAGAAATTGTCTGAGAACTCAGACACATTAAAAAGTTATGATGGGCTAGATAGCTCAATCTTAAGCTATCTAGCCATTATAAAAAATTGCACTTACATAAATAAAAGCAAAAAATTAATAGTACACAAATTTTTTGCTATTTTTTTGCTATATTTTTACTCACAAAAATATTTCTATTGCTCCAACTGTTAAAAACTTAAGCTGCACACGGTACGATTTTTCATACTAAATCGTATACGAGACATTTAATTAACTGTCATACTGTTATGCAACTTGAAATTATGTGTGTTGCGT
Organism: Anoplolepis gracilipes; assembly: GCF_047496725.1. Lineage (NCBI taxonomy): Eukaryota > Metazoa > Arthropoda > Insecta > Hymenoptera > Formicidae > Anoplolepis > Anoplolepis gracilipes. Next base: position 6,694,606 of record NC_132985.1, read on the forward strand.
GCTACTATACGTCCTAGTATGCTAGTTTTGGTGCCTTTTTTTACCACGTGATTTCTTGCTAGCTGTAAACGATAATAACGATAATAACTGTCAAAACCGCGAAAAATTAAAATAACCAAATAATTTTAGACAAAGTGTCTGAAGTTTTCTTACAGACACTGTCTCGAATTTTCAGACATTCTATTGAACTTAAGAAAAAAAAAAAAAATGACTCTGATAATTAAGACAGATTGTCTGAAATTACGCAGATCTCAACATTCAGGTAAAAATGTGTCTGCATTTTTAGGAAAATTTTTATACTATTCCAAAAAAACGTATGCATTTCTTCTCTTTTTCTTTTCACAATAAATGATTTAAAATCGCGACGTTATCATTGATGGGATTAAGTTAATAGACACATTCTTTGGAAACCAAAACACGATATAAATACCGAAGGAATTTACAGCCTGAGTCTCCACTAATTTTGACGCGCTTTCTTAATTAAGGGAGAAATCCGTGTTTAACGATATTATTTAGAAGCGAGGCAGGTGGGGGGGGGTGGAGGGACGAGACACGATTTATCGTTATTATCCCTAATTGACCAGCGTTTATGTTTTATTAAACTCTTGTACACCGCCGTGACTTGCGATTGAAATCATGCGTAAGTAAGTGCGTTCAACGAGACGCGTTCGCACGACGCATATCCGTCACGTACGAGCGAAGACACCTTTCGCGGTCGTCCGTCTTGAGAAACAGGTTGCCTTGGGAGGTACAACGACTCGAAGAAACACGGGATTCTGAGCCGAAACGAGCGAAAAAGGGGAAAAAAGGCCCCGAGACCGGGTAAGACGAGAAAGAGAGAGAGAGAGACAGACGCGGAAAACGTATTACGCATAGTAACGATCTATTTAAAAGCGGACACCGGCAAAGGCCGCCGGCAATTAATTAGACACTTTTGGACAATTTAATTATCAACTTTTACGAGCCGTGCGCGAAAAGCCGACGCCTTCCGCGATCGAATCTCGAAAGGAATGCCGAAATAATCGTGGATATCGGCAGGAATCCGGAATAAAAGACCTGCGCGTAAATAAAAATGCAACCTCTTTAATTGCTCGGCGACAATTCTCCTGCTCGGTTAAGGAAGGAAAAGAGTCTGTCGAAAATAAATAAAATTACGATCTATGGATAACTTGGCGAAATAAAAATCAATTTTATAATACATTCCAGGAATATCTGTAACGATAAAAAGGCGTATTTTACGAGACACGAGAAACATTTTCGTATATTCTTATGTATGTACGATAATAGGTTGCCAAATTTCACATTTTCATCGTTGTAAAATAAAAAAAAAAAAAAAACAAAATAAGAAACACGAGAAATAGAGAGGATAAATAAAAGAATTAACAGTTGTCAATATATTATATTATTGTTGCGTTTTTTTGTTGATTTTAATTAATTTTTAAAATTTATTCATCTCCGTACTGTCATTCATTTACAAGCATTTGCGCAAAAAATGTGACACTCTTTTATTGAACTATAAGAACACAAGGAACTTAGTATTCATTTTTCAACGTCATTGATCGCTAATCAGACGCACAGAAAAAGTGCAACAATAAATCTCAAAATTCGACTTGAACAAACACGCTTCACGGATTTTCATCATTTTTTTTTTTTTATTATAAATGCTTGATTAGACGTCGAGATTCGATAACGTAAAATCGCATACATTATGTTCCCGTGCGTATGCAACATTTCGGAGCTCGCGCGCAGTCATCAAACCTCGTATCAATGCCATCGGGACATAAATTCTTATTCGCGATCTATTCCGCTAACGGGAGAGATGCAAATTTTTACTTCTCGTTTATAAAATTTTAATGCTCGGAGGCGGTTGGTTGCAATAAACACCGCAGTATAACGATAACATTTATAATAATAATACCGTAATAATGATAATAGATGTTTGACAAATCAACATTTCAATCAATTATTTAGCCATTTTGATTCCCAAGAATTATCATTTTTCAAAAATATAGGATTCTTCTCAGAAAAAATATTTTGCAGGACATTTGTGTTTTTAAGTATAATTGCGGGATTTATTTTTTTTAGTAGATTAAAAACTTGACACAGTTTAGTTTTAAATTAATTGGCTAAGAGTTCAAATACATTTTGCCTAAATTTTCAAATCTGGATATCTGAAAGTAATTTCAGATAATCGGTCTTAATTATTAGAGTCATTTTTCTAAAAGCTCAGAAGAATATTTGAATAAATAAATTCAGATACTCTTTTGAAAATTCTGTCTAAAAATTTGAAAAGTACGTAAAAAATTTTAGACACACTTCTGTCTGCACTTATCTTTTACAATAAAATTGCCTAAGAATTCAGACACATTTTTGTCTGAATTTTCTGTGTGTTTGAAAATAATTTTATAGACAATTTGTCTTAATCATCAAAGTCATTTTACTGAAAATTTAAGAGAATGTCTGAAAATTCAGACACTATTCTGAAAATTTTATTTAAAAATTTAGACAATGTGTTTGTAAAAAATTTCAGACACATTTTGTCTGCAGTTAATTTTTACGGTTAAATTATCTAAGCATTCAAACATTTTTGACTGAATTTTCTGAATTTCTGGAAAGTAATTGTAAACAAAATCTGTTAATTATCAGAGTTATTTTTCTAAAGAAGTGAAAGAAAAATGTCTGAAAATTTAGATACTTTTCTGAAAAATTTTATCTGAAAATTCGGACAATGTCTGTAGAAATACTTTGTCTATAATTTCAGTCAATTATTTTTTTTCTTTCGTTACAGATAATTAGTACCTAAGGAATTATTTCCAGCGACTCGCATTTAGGTTCGAATTTTTTCCTAATTTTCTACCTTGCTGGTAAAAATCAAAATGCTTATTGTTGTGTTAAATTCACAAAAGAGACGAAATTCTTTCGTATCGCGGCCTTTAAAAGGCGCCGGTTCATATTTCGATGCACTGAGGAGAACCGAAGGAATCGCACGGAATACTAATAAATGTACCGCTCTTTTCGTGGCGGCGGTAATTGCGAGGGCAAAACGCGAAAACGCCGCTATTAACATCGGGTTCGCGTGTATTTATGCGATAACGGGGTTTCTCGCTTATACCCTGTGTATGTTACAATCGCCGTCGTCGGTTTTGGGGTTTCGGATCCTGGTCTCGAATTTGCGCCCGTGTCTGCGCGTCGGTAATTTAAGCATGATAATTTTTGATACGTCGAAACACACCGCTATTTTTATGCCGAAATTGATTCCTGGTCCTCCCATGCGATATTAATTCTACTACTTTTTCTTAAAATCAACTGTGTATTTTTTACACCAATTAATTCTTCTTATTATTTTGCTCGTAAAAGTATAGAGGTGAGATAATCAAAAATAAATATTTTACAAGCTATTTCCTAGTTTACGTGAAATTATAATGTATATCTCATAAAATATTCAATTTTTAGCTATTATGCTGAATATAAGAAATAATTATTATAAAAAATAATAAGGTGATTCTATTAAAAAAAATTAAAATTTAAAAAATTTTTGTACTACATTTTTTTATAAAATTTTTTTGTTTTCGAGAAATATAATAATTTTTTTTCTCGTAGCAGCAGTCAAGATAGTACCGTCAACTCGCCTCACTTTTAACGTTTCTTAAAAGTAAAATTTGCATTTGAGTATGATTGAGTTTCGTTATCTAATTAGATTATATCGATTAAATTACTGTTTACGGTGATGTGATGACTCGTTTATCGAAAATTTCATTTTTGTCGCGGTGATTTCTTCGTAAAATTAAATTAATTAATTATAAATACTCTCGAGCTTTATTTCAAATAACAATCAACCCGAATTGGTTTTTTTAATCTCAGATTTATAAACACATATTTTCTCTGACGCGTAGTAGGCTCCATAATCGAATCTTTTCGAAACCTATCTATAAATTCCACGCATGTTGATGAAAAACTGGCTTCTTCGACATTGATGTCACCACCTCTAGAAATCACTGCTTTCTATCATTATTCAGCTATCATTTTGTTTATTGACCGTGACTGTTGGCACTTACGAAATAACTCGCGCGTATGACATACGAACGCGTACTTACGCAGTTCGCACCATCTAAATCACTGTAATTTGTCGGTTGAAAATATGCAGGTACATGTACAAATTGGTCGAATTGCACGGCACGTTGAGCGCGGGAATGACGCATTTCTCCTTATTTCTAAATTTTAGACGCAATTCGAGTCGCATAAAATTATAGAAATTACTTGGATAAAAAATGAAACGTGTATTACGTTCTTGACACTTTCGTATCTTTATTATTTTATATCGATATCGCCGCTCGAAAAGGTGAATAATATTCTACTAAACTTGTCTGCCTGATTAAAAGATAAGTAGTAAAATCTTTACCAGCAAAATGTTGCTTTAGGCAAGAGTTGTGATAACATCGTTTCACATCGTTAGGTACGTTATTGATTAATGTTATTCAAAGTTCCCGTCAAATAATATTATTAAATTAATTATTACGGGTTTAATCTACTTTAAAGAATCATCATTTTTTTATTTTTTATGAAAGTATAATGTCTGAAGAATATTTTTCAAATATCTATATAAAACTTGAAACACGTTTATCTCAAACATTTTTTTTTTTCAAAGTTGACGTGATAGATATTTTGAAAATTAATAGATTAAATAATTTTATTTCTTTTTAAATAATAAAGATTTTTTTAGAGATACTAACAAGAATATAAAAAAATTAATAATTAATATTTTTCTGACACTTTCAAGGAATGAATAAATTTCAGCAAAATTGAAATACATTATTATATATGAATAAATAAATAAATAAATATTATTATATATAAATAAATTTCAGTAAAATTGAAATATATAATTTTAAAATGACACCACTTTGTTATTTTTTTCTAATAAAATTAGATTCAGGGATATTCCATAAATATTCCTGCTGAATAAAAGTAGCTCGAGTTTATTTATTTCAGATAATTGCACGAGGAATAACGTTGTTACATTGTCACATCACGCATTTTTAAGGATGTTTAGCACCTACAATCGGAGCAAAAAGTAGTCAAAATTGACGAATATATACTTTTTTCATATATCTTAATATATAATTATTATAAAGATTGCATAAAATCTTTATAATTTATTATTTATTCATAGCTAGAGTGTAGAAATGTATTTTCGAACTTCTGTTGCTTTTTTCGGAGAATTTTCGTGTTTCTTAAATTATAATGAGAAACTTTTATCATTGACGGTACCTGGATTTCAACATTACAGCACAAAATTTGAATTATAAAAATAAAAGAATTTACTTGTACAGAGTAATTTAAAATGTCAGAATAAAAATTATAATAGTGAATAATGACAAAATATAGAAGATTTTGAACTATTTCTTTGATAATTTTAATAATTTGTCATTTCTTCGAGAAGAAAGAAATGTGGCAGCATGGTAATTTTTCATAAGTTGGTCAAATTGCAAATTGACATATGAGGCCTAGTCGCTTCTCGCTTACACGTTGTATATAGAGGCTTCTTCAGATGAAAAAATAGATTATTTAAAATGTCAAAAGAAGGCTCAGCTGAATGTTATGTTGCCACGTTTTCACAATAAATAATATGCCATCTCGGATAATAGGACGAAATTGAGAAAATTATATTCAATATCTTTTAAACTAGTCAGTACTTGACCAAAATTATGTGATTAAATATTTCCTCTATATTTAAACTATACTTTTGAATAAATTCCTATTATTATTTCTATCTATTTTAGCTCTTAAATCAACACGATCACAGGTTTTTTATAAGACAGAAAATCTGTAATCGTATCAATTTAAGGGCTAAAAGGGACAGAAATAATTATATTTATACTTATTTATATAAATAATTATATTAATACTTTTACTTATAATTAGATCCACAAAATAATTATATTTATAATAATATCGACGGGTAAATTCATTGGAAATTAAAATCCTTATAACTTTTGATTGCTTCAGTGAATCAACTCCAGGTTTTTTTATAAGTCTCTGAACATGTATCAGAACAATCTGTAAAAAATTTTATTAAATTCCTATATTTTTAAAAATAGGTACTAAACATCCTTAAGTCATAAACGTTGACTATAATGCTTTACCTTTACAACATCATGCCATTTCGTTTTTTGCATAGGGAAAAGATTATAAAGTTTACATTACCTCTTTTTAAAACGAATTACAGCTCTTTTCCTGCGATCGTCTCGCTAGATTAGTGTCTCGCGAGATTAGATGCTGGGTGAAAAAGCGCAGAAATTCAGGCTAGGTCTCACGTGACGTTTACCGGAGAGTAAAGAGCCGTCCCGCGCGACCGCAGGTATATCATATTATATGTATCGTACTTTGAATCTTCTTGGCGGGCATAATGCGCGCTTTAGAGGACGTCGTTATGTCTCGCGCGAGCATCCATATAAATTGCATGCGCACGCGCGTGCGCACGAGACCGAACCAATAGAGCAAGAAACACCGGCGGGCTTAGGAACTTGACGTTATGCGCAATCGAGCTGATGGCACGCGTAAGATAACACGTGTGTTGCACGCGTTGCAACGTGCGGAACGCAACCCGACGTGCGGGACGCGAATCGAACGTGTGCATCTAGTGCAGGTGCCGACGGACTTTAAAGAGGTACATGCATATATTGTACATACGAAGAAGTCTCGTACTTCCTGCAACGCCAAGTCGCGCTTACCGTTGTTTAGCGTAATTTCCCGTAAGCGCTCTTACAAATAAACACTGCAAAAAATTCCTTAAGATTCAGATATATTTTTGTTATTGAATTTTTAATTGTCTGAATGTAATTTCGGACAATATGTTTTAATTATTAGAATTATTCTTCCGAAAGTTTAGAAGAGTGTCTGAAAATTCAGATATTCTTGGAAAATTTGAACGATGTGTCTGTAAGAAAACTTTAAACACTTTGTCTGAAGTTTCACTCAATCATTCCTTACATTTGTAAAAAATAACTGCGGACAAAATGTCAAAAACTTTTTTTTACAATTTATTTGAATTTTTAGACACTCTTCTGAAAATTCAAACATTTAAAAAAAATTCTGTTGGAAAATTTGGACAGTGTGTCTGTAAAAAGCTTTAAACACTTTGTCTGCAATTATTTTCTACATTAAATATAATCGAGACATTTGTGTGTGTGCGTGCGTGAGACGATAATTAAATTATAAATTTTTTCACGATGACTAAATTGAGAAAAGATAGACAAATCATGACGACGTGATAGGCTGACTGGCACCTTTCTATTTTATCTCAACTTTGAACGTGTTATACGGTAAATCGGCAATAAACAGATTTCGGCAGTCAACAGATGTATCAGCATCTCATTAAAGTGTCGATTAGAGTATCCGAATTTAACGCTCATGAATTTTTGAAACACTAGTGACGCACTCATGTTTAATATATGTATTTACGAGCAGCAGTTGGCGTTTACGATTTATAGCCATTCTGACCATATAACTATATTTTTTATGATCGACTACATAAAATCCATCAATTTTCTCCTTCCAGGTATCTTGGGTATTCGTTCGATCATCGAGAAAAATCGGGTAGTTTGTCGCTTCACACGAATTTCTAAGTAACATTTTAATATATGGGTATTACTTTTCTCTTACTAATTGAATTCCGAGGCGGGGATTTTTATAGACACATTTGGTGTGATACGATGAATTCATTTAACAGACCTACTTCTCCCGGACTCTTTTGAAATTTTATTTTATTCGTCTCGTTTTAAGGAGGAACTGTGAACCAATCAGTTATGTAATAAATCTAATACATTTTGAGATTCTTCATTTTGACAAAGACTTTTAAAATACAAAATTAAAAATTTGCCCTGTAAAATTAAAATTTTTATTTTTATGAATTTTTGTATCCTACAGTTAAAATTATAGTGCAGTCATTATAAAAAAGTTAGTTAAATATCAGATAATATTTATAATTTTGAGATTAAATTATATTTTACAAAATAAATGTTCACTTTAATTTACAAATTATTATTAATTTTATTAATAGTAATTTATGTTAATTTAATAAGTTCTTTGTTTGTCAAATGTCATGAATCTTGAAATGTGTTAGATTTATTAACTTTTAACATATTTGATCCCTCCAATTCTTCTTTACTCTACAATTAAAATTATGATACAATTATTATAAAAAAGTTAGCTAAATATCAGATAATATTTATGATTTTGAGATTAAATTGTATTTTACAGGCTAAATGTTTAATTTAGAAATTAATATTAATTTTTATTAATTTAAAAAATTCTTTGCTTGTCAAATGTCATGATCCTTCAAATGTATTAGATTTATTAATTATTACCGTATATGATTTGTCTAATTTTTCTTTAATATCTGACACGTAAAATGTCATATCTGTCTGAAGAGAAAAAATTTTTCTATCGAAATCATGCTTTCTCCCACACTATCTTTTTATTACCTTTTTCTTTGACAGCCGAGAGGCATTTAAGCGTACGTCAAAGTAATTTCAGGATGAGCGAAGATGGATAAAGAGGAAAGAAAGGAGAAAATTTAATCAAAGTGCAATCCGGTTACAAAGTGCAAGATGCGTCTCACCGTTAATACATTATTAACACAATTTCGCGGAGAGCTTGCGCTATAATTATCGCGCACTCGTTAACATTTACTCGCGCTAAGATTTTAATAGTTAGACTTTGGACGCGACTCGATTAATATAATTAGGATGGCATTATAATAATTTCCGACATCTGCCGTTGTGAAGGTACCTTAAGCAAAAAGATTATTATTATTATTATTATTACAGAAAGAATGATTATACGCATGTTGTAGGCGAATAACTAATCATTTGCAACGCTTATTAAATTTCTTAAAGACAAGCGGATCGCGCGATGTAAACGATTATTAAGCGAAATTTTTTAATTGAATTCTAATAACACCCTATACAAAATCCGATAAGTAATATCAAAATTTTATCGAGCCATTTTGTTACGTGCTTTTTTTAATTTGCATAAAAGATTTACGTTAAAGGGTACGTGACCTGATGATAAATGATAGGATTAAGCAGATGTCAAAAATCTGGTTATTTCTAAGGAGGATTAGATGTCAATAACGGGCCTTTGATTAATTACGACGATCGTGTTTTTTTTTTTCGATCAAACAGATATACATATTCATATCTTTCTTTGCGGGCCAACTTCCGAAATTGCGGTTGTCGTCGGAGACCAATGAAATTATTTAGATGACGAGGCATAATCCGTCGATCAGCGATTTATCAATCGATAGAGGCGCTAGATTATATATGTATAATCAAGCCCGATATAGTCACGACTGAATTTGGCAATTAATATAATTTGACAGAAATTAACAGAACTCTCGACGATCATCGTCTTTGAGTTCATCGCGACTATCGAGTCGCAAGAAGATGGATTTGTGCCTCGTGAATTTCTCGCGAGCCACGTAGCAGCATCGATTACGAAACATAAAAAAGCGCGGGAAACATCGAAGGTTCGCGATTCTGTGTACCCGAGGCCTCAAGGTTAATTGCAATTTTACTTAACGACCGTAATCATAACACTTTCCAACCGGTATCGTATGTCAAAGAAAATTCAAATTATTACTTTAATGGCTAAATGATTCTAATGGCTAAATTAGTATCCTTTCGCGTTATATTCCTTAGACGCTTCACGCTTGCACGTGAGCGATCCCAAAACAAACTTATAAGAAGTCCATCATATTGCTGTCTCATGTACGGAATTATTATAGTTCATTAGTGATGCAAAAAATATAGTTTTTCTTTTTTATATATCTCATGTGCTTTACATATGTTACATATATTTTTTCGCAATGATGTTACGTTCTCGACGTGTACAAGGAAGTCTGTTGACAAATCCATGTTTATGACCAAGCAATGGACAAGGTGTGATGAAAATAAAAGTCTCTCGCGTAATATAAACGGAATTAAAACTGATTTTTAATACTCTCGGGATTTTTCATGACACAAATAATCGTAAAATTCCCGCCGTCAATTCTATTTACGATCTACATTTATGTATTTATTTATTTTTGCAGAATGCTGTGGGGAAGATGCGTTCTCTAGCTCTCGTTCTTGCGAGCTGCTTCCACCTCTTGCAAATCGTTGTTTACTGTCAAGAATTGTCGGTCATCAGGCACTCCGATGGAGATATTTTTACCATCGAAGGTAAATACATGTATATTTTCTCTATTATCGGTCTAATTATCATCATCGTGCTTTGATTTGCAAAAGAATAAACCAAATTCTGCAAATCGAACCGATGACTGAACAAATCGTATTGAGAATGCGGCAAATGTAGAAAAAAAGAACAGATTTTTTTGTATTATTTTTCATTTTGTATTACTTTTATATTAAAAAGTTGTTTTAATTTTACAAAATCTGTCTTAAGGATGTTTAGTACCTATTTTTAAAAATATAGGAATTTAATAAAATTTGCACAGATTGTTCCTGATTTGATTATTGAATATAATTTTCTCAATTTCGTCCTATTATCCAAGATGACATATTATTTATTGTGAACACGTGGCAACATAACATTCAGCTGAGCCTTCTTTTGACATTTTAAATAAGCTATCTTTTCATCTGAAGAAGCCTCTATATACAAACGTGTAAGCGAGAAGCGACTAGGCCTCATATGTCAATTTGCAATTTGACCAACTTATGAAAAATTACCATGTTGTCTCATTTCTTTCTTCTCGGAGAAATGACAAATTATTAAAATTATCAAAGAAATAGTTAAAAATCTTCTATATTTTGTCATTATTCACTATTATAATTTTTATTCTGACATTTTAAATTATTCTGTACGAGTAAATTCTTTTATTTTTATAATTTAAATTTTGTGCTGTAATGTTGAAATCGAGGCACCGTCAGTAATAAAAGTTTCTCATTATAATTTAAGAAACACGAAAATTCTCTGAAAAAAGCAACAGAAGTTCGAAAGTACATTTCTACACTTTAGCTATGAATAAATAATAAGATCTTATGCAATCTTTATAATAATTATATTAATAATCGTCAATTTCGACTACTTTTTGCTTTGATTGTAGGTGCTAAACATCCTTAATCCTTAGAATCATTTTTCTAAAAGTTTAGAAAAATGTGTCTGAAAATTCAGACACTCTTTTGAAAATTTTGTCTAAAAATTCGTACAGTGTATTTGTAAGAAAACTTCAGATACTTTGTCTACAGTTATTTTTTACATTTGGCCTACAATTTTCAGATGTTTGTATTTTCTGAGTTAATTGCAATTTTCAGATGTAGGTGTCTAAAAGTAATTTTAAACAATCTATCTTAATTATCAGAGTCTTTTATATAAAAATTCAGAAAAATGTCTGAAAATTTTGACAATTCTGTTTGAAAATTTGAATAGTGCGTTTGTAAGAGAACTCTAGACACTTTGAAATTATTTTTTACAAGAAATGACTGATTAAAACTTCAGAGCAAAGTGCCTGAAATTTTCTTACACCCTGTTTGAAATTTTAGACCAAAATTTTTCAAAAAAGTGTCTAAAAATTCAGACGTTCTTTCAAATTTTTCAAAAAAATAATTCTAATCCTTACGACAAATTGTCTGCAATTACTTTTAGATTTAAAGATATTCAGACAAAAATGTTTGAATTTTTAGGCAGAATTTTTTACAGCGCATTTGCTTGATTTTTCTTGTGACGCTTTAGAACTGATGACATTACAACATTGCTGGTCTGATTCGACTTTCGAGATGCGCGCTCGTGAAACGACCGATTCGCGTCGCACAAGTCCTCGCGTGATTTTCACGGTATACGGAAGCAAAGTGTGATTCGAGAGCGACGATTTTGTGCCACACAAATTGTGACACAACCGCGCTTACGTGAAATAAAAAGACGCCCGTAACGGATTAACTGCGAAATTACGATGTAACGGTTTGACAGCTGTCCGACCTGTCCTTGCTCGGTTCGATTATACAGCGTGTCCTGACGGAACATGCGACGCCGTTCATACGTCACTTTTTCGACAATTTTGCATTATCGAGAGATCCACGCGAATCACGTTTAACATACAAACACAATTATTGATTCTCGAGAGAATTGTTAATTAACCGTTGACGTATGATTTACTTTAATGCGTGACACGCGCAACGTGATAACTGAAAACAGAAAAATAAAAGAAATTTTAAATGTGTAATCAATGAATAATAAAATACTACTAATTTTATTATTAAAAGTATTAAATTACGCATATTGAGATATTTTAATCTGTCTACTTTTTAAAATTTGGAATCATCGCATTATTATTAAAAAACAATTAATAATTCATTGACGGCTTATAAAAGCATTGTAAATCAATAAAATTTTACTAAAAGAATCAGGTAATGATTGTTTTAATTATGTTAAGATATATATATGTGAGATAAATTTATAGGAATATATTTTATTTAAAAAATATCTAAATATTTTACTAAGAATCTTATTCAATTTTTATGAATTTGTCATATTTTAACTGTAGAAATAGTATAATGTGTATAATTTGGAATTTAAATATTAATTATACGTTTTATTTTAGATATGAGTGTGTGAAAGTTTCTTCAAAAAAATAGTAACCTAATCCAAGATAAATAAAGTTCTAAAAAAAGCTACATCTTGCAAATCTTATGTACGATTATTACCGAGAAGCAGAATGAATATTTATTTCTGAAAATATTATTGAAATACTAATATCTGATAAAATTTGCATTAATTGGTGACATTTTTGCCGCTTCAATTTAAGAGAATAGATAAAACCGTTACATTGAGTTTTAAATAAAAACAATGCAATCTATATAAAATAATCGTGTGTAAGATACACGTGTCGAGATAAAGCTAACAAGTTTATAAAACTTGTTACAGGTTCCTGTACAGAAGCCTGTACAGTGCTCAGCAGCGGCACCGCCAGTCCTTACTCCCGGAGTTCCTCGAGTTCCTCGAGTTCCTCGAGCCTGCTTGTGCCGAACAGCTCCTGCACGTGCCAGTGTAACTTTGATCTGCCGATATTTCGGGAGGATCTTCACATATGCGTCAATGATATCCACGGTAAGTATAAAAACTCTTACCGAGCCACTCTTAGTTGATGAATTGTGAAATCACTTGCTATGGAGCAGCAAGTTGTGGCAAGTCATCGTGCGAACGTTAATGATTTCCGATTGCGTCTTCCGTTACTTCCTCTTGGCCAGCTGGTCCAAATCAAGTAGCAAAAACCTTGAATAAAGTGAATCACAACAGTATTCATCAACGCAATTAATCTCAGCTGAGATACTTGACGCGTAATCGCGTGTCCTACGGACTGTTTGTCTTGAATCACTGCGCAAAATAATCGTAAAGTGTCTGAATTTTCAGACAGAAGAATGACTCTGATGATTGACAAATTATCTGGAATTAATTTTTGACACCTAGGTCTGAAAATTTAGACACGATATGTCAAAAATTTTAGGCAATTTTTTACTGAAAAAATAACTGCAGACAAATTGCCTGAAGTTTTTTTTACAAACACGCTGTCTTTCAGACAGAATTTTCAGACTAGTAGCTGACTTTTCAGACATGAAAATTCTGAATTTTAAAAAAATCGAGGATTGAGAGGGATTATCTGAAATTAATTTCGGACACCCAGATTTGAAAATTTAGACACGATATGTCAAAAATTTTAGGCAATTTTTTCCTGGAAAAATAACTGCAGACAAATTGCCTGAAGTTTTTTTTACAAACACGCTGTCTTTCAGACAGAATTTTCAGACTAGTAGCTGACTTTTCAGACATGAAAATTCTGAATTTTAAAAAAAATCGAGGATTGAGAGGGATTATCTGAAATTAATTTCGGACACCCAGATTTGAAAATTTAGACACAATATGTCAAAAATTTTAGGCAATTTTTTCCTGGAAAAATAACTGCAGACAAATTGCCTGAAGTTTTTTTTACAAACACGCTGTCTTTCAGACAGAATTTTCAGACTAGTAGCTGACTTTTCAGACATAAAAATTCTGAATTTTAAAAAAAATCGAGGATTGAGAGGGATTATCTGAAATTAATTTCGGACACCCAGATTTGAAAATTTAGACACAATATGTCAAAAATTTTAGGCAATTTTTTCCTGGAAAAATAACTGCAGACAAATTGCCTGAAGTTTTTTTTACAAACACGCTGTCTTTCAGACAGAATTTTCAGAGAGTGTCTGAACTTTTAGACATTTTTAAAACTTTTTAGACATTTTTCTGAATTATCAGACAAATAATCCTGATGACAGATTGCTTAAAATAACTTTTAGACAGATCTGCAAATTTAGAGAAAAATGTGTCTGAACTTTTTGGCAATTTTTTAGAGTGAATTATATCGTCGTACTTTATCGTTGCGGAAAACGGAAGCGCGAAATGTTTCTTGTAAACCGCAAGAAAAATCGTGATATCGATCGACGTTGAAAATTTCGGGGTACAGAAACGCGCGGAGATTGTATGTAATGAAGCTAATTATTTTCTCAGGTACATGAAGGTAAAATGAAATATTACCGCAGGATTCCGCGACAACAGTCGGGTTCAATTGCTTCGCACTGTCGAATATATAATTATCCCATGCCATAAAAAACATGAGGGGGAATGTATGATTATGTCTCGTATCCAATACGGTGCCCTCTTTTCCCGCGCGATATTATTAATAATAATAATAATAATAATAATATCGCGATATTATTTATTACACCGTCATTAATTTTCGCGCAACCAGACCAGGTAATCGAAATATCGTCCGCGTTAGGTGGTCGTCGTACACGGTACCGACGTACGCACCAGGTGTAGCCTCCCCGGAAGTGTGTCGTCTCTCTTTCCCCTCCAGTTCACCCAATATCGGCAATATCTCCGGAGTACCGTTTTTTTTAACCTGACGGTCGTCCTGGATTGGCCGCCGCGGGCAGAGGTGAGGCCACGCAAAAATGACGTATCCCGCTCGACCAATGCAATTTCGGGCGGCATTAATGTTTATCCTACATGCGTGGTGGTGAACGTCACGCGATTAAATCGCCGACCGGGCGGACGAATTTGGATAATTTCCCTCCCTCTGTATTTTGCTCCTCGTCCTCATCCTGATCCTCGCCGTCGTCGCTGTCGATCGATTTTTCTCCCGATTTTTTAGGGATCTCACTCGAACAATTTTTGGGAATTGGCCTAAGTGAATACCGCACTTATATGAAAGGAACCGCCTTTTACGTCGTTAAAAACTGCGCGAAGGAACGTAATTGTACGATGAAGGAGGGCTGAGGTGACGTATGTGCGTGTGTGCGTGTGTGTGCGTGTATTTGTACGTGCACGCAGCGGGGTACCATCGCGTGCGTGTACTGCTGGGGTGGTGGCTGATGAATTGCCAGGTGTGCGTTTTGCTCCTTATAATTTATAAGGGAAACCCACATTCTCTGGCGTGGTTCGATCTTTTTGCCGATAAATTCGCCGATTTATTCTGGTAATGAAATCGCGGCGATGATGTTTTTCTGCGAGTATGAATGAATAATGACTGCTTCAGCAAATCGTTGATATATCTCAAAAAATTGAAATTAATATGAAATTAATTACGTGAACAAATAAATAAATAAATAAATGTTGTTTATAAAAAATGACCATTTGTTTATTAATATATTAACTACATCTTTTTGCATAAAATTATTGATTCTTGTCTCAATTATAAATTCTTATTTCAAACATTCAGGGATGTAAATATGTATCTCAAGTTGTGATTATTTGATAAGTTTTAATCTCTATTAAAATATCTTGTTGTCAATTCCCTTGAAAAAAATGTGAAAAATTTAGATTTTTTTTTTAAACCTGGAAAAATCAAGGAATTTTTATGAAATTTTATTAGGAAAGTTAAACAAAATTTTTATTTGATTACTTGCTCTTATATTGTGAGCAATCGATAAACAAAGGTGTGAATTATGTTTAAAACATATTAGATATTTTAAACACATAATTAAAATATTATAATATATTAGATTAACATTATTAAATCTATAGATATCATTATATTAGAAATTTAACAAAAAATTAACACATTGTAAACAAAATAACTGCAGACAAAGTGTCAGAAGTTTTTTTTATGAATACACTGTCTGAATATTCAGACAGAATTTTCAGAAGACTATCTGAATTTTTAGACATTTTTCTAAAAGTTCAGAAGCTGTCTTAATCATCAGAGTTATTTTTATGAGAAATGATTTAGATGATTAAAACAGATTGTCTGACATTACTTTCAGATTTGAATAATCAGCTAAAATA
Source organism: Anoplolepis gracilipes (assembly GCF_047496725.1). Classification (NCBI taxonomy): domain Eukaryota; kingdom Metazoa; phylum Arthropoda; class Insecta; order Hymenoptera; family Formicidae; genus Anoplolepis; species Anoplolepis gracilipes. The sequence goes on from NC_132985.1 coordinate 6,710,926, forward strand.
TGTCTGAATTCTTAGACAATTTCTTTCGCAGGATATTTTAAAGACTTTTTTTCGGTGCAACTTTCTAAAACAAGTTTTATTATTTTTTTATTGTACGTGTTTTCTAATGCATTTCCACTCGAACGAAGGAAAAACATGGAGCCACTTAAGTTTCAAGTGTTAAATCTGCAAATGTACTAAAAAAAAACTGAATAGCTTGTATACATATATATATTTTTGTTATTATAATTTTTAATAAGAAAAAAAGTAAAAATCCGCAAAGTAAGAAATGTATATTTTGAAAGTTAATCAGTTTTCTCAGTGCATTTGCAAATCTAGTATTTGAAACTTGAGTGACTCCATGTTTTTCTTTCGTACAAGTGAAGAGCATGAAAAAACGCATACGATAAAAAACTTGTTTTCTTTATTCTCTTTTGAACAGAAATACTCTGAGATGAAAATCAGAGAATTTTTCTATAAGATTTCTTATAAAATTTTTATAAATTTCTTTATAAGATTTGAACACACAAACACCCTCAATATTTTCACACATGTCTTTGATCTAGGAATAGAACGTCTTATTTAAGGATGTTTAGTACCTATTTTTAAAAATATAGGAATTTAATAAAATTTGCACAGATTGTTCTGATATATGTTCAGAGACTTATAAAAAAACCTGGAGTTGATTCACTGAAGCAATCAAAAGTTATAAAGATTTTAATTTCCAATGAATTTACCCGTCGATATTATTATAAATATAATTATTTTGTAGAGCTAATTATAAGTAAAAGTATTAATATAATTATAAATATAATTATTTCTGTCCTTTTTAGTCGTTAAATTGATACGATTACAGATTTTCTATCTTATAAAAAACCTGTGATCGTGTTGATTTAAGAGCTAAAATAGATAAAAATAATAATAGGAATTTATTCAAAATTTGCAAAAGTATAGTTTAAATATAGAGGGAATATTTGATCACATAATTTTGGTCAAGTACTGACTAGTTCAAAAGATATTGAATATAATTTTCTCAATTTCGTCCTATTATCCGAGATGGCATATTATTTATTGTGAAAACGTGGCAACATAACATTCAGCTGAGCCTTCTTTTGACATTTTAAATAATCTATTTTTTCATCTGAAGAAGCCTCTATATACAAACGTGTAAGCGAGAAGCGACTAGACCTCATATGTCAATTTGCAATTTGTACAATTTATGAAAAATTACCATGTTGCCACATTTCTTTCTTCTCGGAGAAATGTCAAATTATTAAAATTATCAAAGAAATAGTTAAAAATCTTCTATATTTTGTCATTAATCACCATTATAATTTTTATTCTGACATTTTAAATTACTCTGTACGAGTAAATTCTTTTATTTTTATAATTCAAATTTTGTGCTGTAATGTTGAAATCGAGGTACCGTCAATGATAAAAGTTTCTCATTATAATTTAAGAAACACGAAAATTCTCCGAAAAAAAGTAACAGAAGTTTGAAAATACATTTCTACACTTTAGCTATAAATAAATAATAAGATTTTATGCAATCTTTATAATAATCATATATTAAGATATATGAGAAAAGTATATATTCGTCAATTTCGACTACTTTTTGCTTTGATTGTAGGTGCTAAACATTCTTAATTGCATTATCGACCTTTTCTCATACAAATATAAAATATTTTATTGCTCGAGAGAAACAAATTTCGCATCGCGTACCGCAAGCTCTACCCTTCATCTGGCGATCGAGCGGATTTCTCAGCGCGCGGGGATACCGTTCTCAATCGAACCGCGTCATCGGAAATGATTGCTCCAGCTGTTCGAGCGAGCTCCGTCTGTCCGGTGCGTTTCTAAATCGGTTGCTATATACGCGGCATTAAAGCGGTGCAAGGTGTCAGAATGAAGCGAGCCGAGTGATTTGCGAGATTCACGAGATTGAAATGAAATTGTTAATTAAAATAATTCTTAATTTTGATTATTGACATATGTATGTACATGCTTTATCCTCAACATTTCGATTGCATGATTAAGGATAATCGTATTATATAAATATTATAAATACAGTTACAAATGTATAATGATGTTATAAAAAGTAACAGAGGTATAAGTATAACGCAGTGATTGTATTAGTTAAATTCAGTGATTTTTATTACGGGCTGTACAATTCGAAGAATATTAATCAGGATTACGGAACCTTGATTTTTCCAAAGTACCTGGGGAATTAACCTTGTGATTATTTATTGAAACAGTAGCGGATACGCTTGCCACTTTCAATAGGCTTTCCTTTGAACGAATCGAGACCATATGTTTATTAATTCTGATTTATGACTCTTACGATTCTCGAATATAGATCTTTCCTCTCGCCTCTTTTTTTTTTAATTTTTATCACATTTAATATTAAAATCTTGTTAATAATTTTGGCAAGCAAGATCGGTCTAAAGTGCACTGATAAAAACTGCGCTATAACATTTGTTGGAATAATCATTCATCACTTTCTTGGTATATTTCGTGTACTTAATATACTCTTTGAGCATTCGAAGAACTATTCAGATTATAAATAATGAATTCCTCGTTATGTGATTATTTATCGTCAACAATCCATTATCGTCCATTATTGCCGCATCCGCGGCTGTCTCAGGCGCATTAAAACACCCCAAATTATGTACCGATCGTTCGCCCCTCGATCGTCGCGAGCACGCAACACCGGCTTTTTAACCACTTACCGCGTCGATTTTTTCCTCGCGTCCTGTTACACTCCTCTGCGATATAACTTATGTCGCATATCATAAAGACCGCGTAAAATACGTATAACGGCAGCGGCGGCGAGAAAGAAAGAGAGAGCGGACGTATCGAAATTAAGGGCCTAGTCTATTTTAGCAATATGAAATTTCATAATTTTTAGGAATTTCTTTTGAAGAATATTAAAAATTAATAAATCCCATTAGCTTTTTACACATTTTTTATTCATGTTAAATATTATGTCAGTACTTTTAAATCTTGGATATTTAGTTTTTTTTTTAACTTCCGCGTAACGTATTTGAAAATGCATAGTTTGATGAAATGACATGCTAATATAATAGTCTAAAATAAATAAACTCAGTCTAGTTTTATTTATATTTATAGTATTATTTTTATATTATTATTATCTATATCATTATTTATTTAGATTCTATATTTATTTATAGGATCTAAATAAATAATGATATAAATAATAATGTAAAAATAATATTATAAATATGATAATAAATATGAATAAATAGTGATGAAAATTTAAAGGATATTTATGGAATATTAATTTTATTAGAAAAAAATTGAAAAATAACAAAATGAAAATATCATTTTAAATTTGATATTTTGATTTTGCTGAAACTTATTTACTTTTTTTTAAATATTAAGTATTCATTTTTTAAATTTTATTTAGTTTCAATATCAACAGAAGCTCTCTTTTATTTAAAAAAAATTAAGTATTCAGTCTATTAATTTTCAAGTATCATATCAACTTTGAAAACAGCGTTTTGAGAAAAACTCGTTTGAAATTTTGCGGACTTATTTGAAGACCCGCGCTATTCAAAATTTTATAACTATATCAATTTTTATACGAATTTTTCAATAAAATTTGGAAGACATTCTTTAGACATTATACTTTCAAAAAATATAAAAAATTGATTTTTTTGTCTCTCTAAAGTAGACTGAGCCCTTAATGTTACATGTTACCATACTCGTGTTACATTGGTGGTAATCAGTTTTGCTTCGAAGCAGCGAATGGTCGATTTCTCCTGTACTTATTGGTCGTGAATTGTAATTCATCGATTACGGAGTGATTTATGAGCATCGTGACAAGCGCGAAATCCAAAAGGAGAATTTGTAGTACATATATGTATATATTGTAAAAATATATCATTACACACATACACACATTTATAATATATACAGGTATAATATATATAATATATATCTAGTAGTCATGAAAAGAGAAAATTTTTATTTTTATTACAAGTCTCTTTTTTTCTTGCATTTTTATTTTTATTACAAGTCTCTTTTTTTCTCGCATTTTTCAATTCTGTATATATTTGATAGAAATAAAATTGCGAAGACAGCTTGTCTCGTGAAGAAGCAGCGTCGCCCTGTCATTTGTCCCGCTATCATTAATATTAATAATATTAATAATCTGCTTATCGCGCAGCGGGCGCGAACGGAGTTGTCCGTGATCTTTTAGCGGAAGACCCTGCGCGAATTTATGAGCGGTCGATGATTAAAAATGTTTCGTGGAAGCGAACGAGTTTTTGAGAATGTGCTGAAATATTTTCTGTCCTGGGTCATTATTAGCTCCGTAATTTCTTGGTAAGCAACTCGGTACATCCTACATGTTGTACAACGATAAATGATAAGGCATCAGGAATTTAGAGATTCTACATTTATTTATAGAATATTTATTAGAGATATTAAACCTAATTTTCTTAGAAAAAATTGAAAAATAACAAAGTATTATTTTAAATTTGATATTTCGAATTTGCTGAAATTTTTAACATACGCATGTTAAACAGAAAAATAGTCATCTCAATATAATTTTAATTTATAATTATAATTATATATAATTTAATAATTATTAATCATATATAATATACATAATATACAGGGTGTCCCATTTTAATTCCTCCAGTCGAATATCTCGAAAACCAAGCCTGGGAGAAAAAAATGTTTCAGGCAAAAGTTGTATGGTTTCGAGGGGGCCATAAGATGGTACCATTGGTCTGACCTTGAAGAATCATTTGAAGGTCACGTGAAGGTCACCTCAATTTTTTTAAATGTCATCCCCTATTTTTTGTTACATATTCTTGCAGCTGACTTTGAGAGCTTTCCAAAACACTATGATAAAATGTTTTTTCATTAAACACTTTTCGAGTTATAAGGCTTCAAAGTTGCAATATTTTAACATAAAATACAAGATATCTCGTAAAATATTCATTTCTCGATTATCTTACCCTAATACTTTTATGCACAGAATAATGAGACGAATCAATTGATGTAAAGAAAACACATAGTTATCTTTAAGAAAAAAATCTGAATTTGCAACTAGCAGTTACACATTTTTACTTTGACATAATTATGTGTTTTAATTACGCCAATTGATTCGTCTCGTTATTCTGTGCATAAAAGTATTAGGATAAGATGATCGAAAAATGAATATTTACGAGATATCTTGTATTTTATGTCAAAATATTGCAACTTTGAAGCCTTATAACTCGAAAAGTGTTTAATGAAAAAACATTTTATCATAGTGTTTTGGAAAGCTCTCGAGATAAGCTACAAGAATATGCAAAAATATATAGGGTGTTCCATTTAAGAAATTCAAAATGACCTTCACGTGACTCTTCAAGGTCAAACTAATGGCACCATCTTACGTCTCCCTAGAAACCATACAACTTTTGTCTGAAACATTTTTTCGAATTTTCCATATTTTTCGAGATATTTCACTGGAGGAATTAAAATGGGACACCCTGCATATTATATAACTAATGTTAGATTAAATTTTTTTATGTATTAAAAGCTATATGAAATTACACAACTATTAAATTTGTTTGATTTTTTAAAAATGCGCAAAACTTGTCACAGATTATTTTAAAGTATCTTTATTATGTTATTACATTTCACCTTGAGATTGAAAAGCGCGCGAATCGCGAATACAGTTGGCGACAGATGCAGCTACGCTGCTATTTTATCAGGCTCTCAGATTATACAGCCTATATCTCGCAGCGTCTTGAATTGGAAATTAGTCAAATTGATCTGATCGGCATTACTCTTTGATTAAGCACAGGTAGGATTTCAATCTCGACATCTCAACCGCATTAATGCCGACGAATTAATATTGAGTTTCGTTCAATAATCAGTTTCGTAATGTATGATATTCCAAGGCTCATACTTGATGTCGATTTGCAAGACATGTGTTTTCGAAGATTCAATAATCATACATTAGAGGACTTTACTCTCAAGACTTTCGTGCGCGCGTAAAACAATCTAATTATAACTCTCGATTGCATTGAATTGAGATTAGAAATCTCGATGAAACGTCGTTAGTGGAGAGATATGAATTAAAAAATTTATTTTTATACAACATTAATGCAAACGACTATAGCGTGTATCATGGTGGAGATTTTACGGCACGATGAGCGCATCAAGTGGCCGTTAATGAATACAGGGAGATTTATTTACGTCATTAATCCGATAAATCACCCTTGGTCCCGGTGTCCGCCAGTAAACGTCATGTTTCCGTATCAAAGACGGAATTACGATAATCAAAACGTATGAGAATCATCTCTCAGGGAGAGGGGTTTGTTGCTGCCGGGAGGAAAACTAACCCACGTGACCTCGGCAGGCAACCTTGCCCCAGCGCGCGTCATCAATCTCTAATTTCATCGCACCTGCAACAGGTAACCGTCGCGCGTGTGTGAAGCAGGCCCAGGTAGACGAGGAAAATTGTGTTCGTGTGCGAGCAAAGTTCCTCGAGACCCTGACCCAAGCAAGAAACGGATCCTCGCCTATAATAACGCTTGGAAAGTATCAAGAAAAGAATGACGTTAAGCTTCTTACACTCCTCGCGTAGATCATCAAGCTTTGAATATATTTGAATGTTAGGGTAAAGAATTGCTCTGGAAGAATTCAGACACATTTTTGTCTAAATTTTCAGACCTAAGCGTCTGAAAATAATTTCAGACAATCTAAATCATCAGATTTTCTGAAGATTCAGAAAAATCTCTGAAAATTCAGACACTTTTCTAAAAATTTTGTTTGAAAATTCAGACAATTTGTCTGGAAGAAAACTTGAGACATTTACATATGCAGTTATTATTTACAGTAATAATCACTGATAATATAATATTTGAAAATACAGAAATATTTCTGAAAATTCTGTTTGAAAATTTAGACAGTATATTTTTTTTTAAATTTCAGATATTTTCTTTGCAGTTATTTTTTGCAGTGTACCTAAGAATTCAGACATTTTTAGATCTCAATTATCAGAGATCAAGCTTTGAGTATATTTGAATATCACTGTAAAAAATTGCCTAAGAATTCAGATATATTTTTATCTGACTTTTCAGAGATCTAAAATAATTTCAGACAATTTAAATCATCAAATTTTTTGAAAATTCAGAAAAATGTCTGAAAATTTAGATATTTTTTTGAAAATTTTGTTTGAAACTTCAGACAATATGTCTGGAAGAAAATTATTATTATTTACAGTAATAATCATTGATAATATAATGTCTGAAAATACAAAAATTCAGAAATTCTTCTGAAAATTTGGACAGTGTGTTTTTAAAAAAATTTCAGATATTTTCTTTGCAGTTATTTTTTGCAGTGTACCTAAGAATTCAGACATTTTTAGATCTTAATTATCAGAGATCAAGCTTTGAGTATATTTGAATATCACTGTAAAAAATTGCCTAAGAATTCAGATATATTTTTATCTGACTTTTCAGAGATCTAAAATAATTTCAGACAATTTAAATCATCAAATTTTCTGAAAATTCAGAAAAATGTCTGAAAATTTAGATATTTTTTTGAAAATTCGGACAATATGTCTGGAAGAAAATTATTATTATTTACAGTAATAACCATTGATAATATAATGTCTGAAAATACAGAAATTCAGAAATTCTTCTGAAAATTCTGTTTGAAAATGTGGACAGTGTGTTTTTAAAAAAATTTCAGATATTTTCTTTGCAGTTATTATTTGCAGTGTAATCTAAGAATTCAGACAGACTTTTAGATCTGTCTAGAAAAATAGTTTTAAATATTTTATGTTAATTATCAGAGACCAAGCTTTGAATATATTTGAATATCACTGAAAAAAATTGCCTAAGAATTTAACTTTTAGATCGAAGTGTCTGAAAATAATTTCAGACAATTCAAATAATCAGAGCTGATTTATTTCTAAAAGTTTAACAAAATGTTTGCAAATTCAATATATTTCTGAAAATTCAAACAGTATGTCCATAAGAAAACTTCAAACACTTTGTTTTATTTTTTATATTAATGATTACTTTATAGAAGATACGAAAATTCAAGCATTATTTGGAACTTTTAGAAAAATGACTTTGATGATAAAGACAGATTGTCTAAAATTACTTAGATCAGACAATGTAATATATTTTAGTAATTGTTAACACGTTTATTTTCTTTCTCCCTTCAACACTGAATTGTCCACGAATGAAAAAAATATTGAATACTTTGATTCTCGTAAAGGGTGATGATCGAAGAGAGAGGTCAAGTATTTAAACATTTATATAAATCTTCATGAGAGCTATTGGCGAAGTATGAATCGATGTCGAAATAATATCTACATTTAACGCGCGTGCGTTTAGAATTGTCTAACAATATACCTTAACAACCTGACAGCTTAATTTGTCTACGTTGAAGCGTAGTACTAAACGTAGTAAGAGCCACGTGAGTATCGGAGAAAGAGCCTGGGCATGAATAGTGGTGTCTATCGCGCTTCTTATCCATTGAATCGAATCGATGAAATTGAAAATAGGTATCGTGTGTTGCAATCAACGAGCAGTCCAAGGCAGACTGTCGGTTATCCTTTCGCTCGGCGAATTGCTCCCCGCGAATGATAATGGAACGCAAGACCGGTAATTTCTGCGATGAGAGTCCGCGCGTTTATTAAAGCAAACTCCATCTCATTCCATCATATATTACGATGCTCTCTCAATACTCGACGGACGTTCCATTGCGATCGTCTAGTATTTACCTACCTACCTTGATGCTAGTAATTATCTTGTTCCCTCCCTGTAGAAATTAACTGTTTTCTACTGTATTACTTGTGTGTAAATAAGCTCACGCAATTGTCATTTCAAATTTCATCACATTTCTCCATTACGTGTGCGCGCAGAGATATAAATAGAAACAAAATTGGTTTTTCTTACATGTATTTAACATCAAAATCTCTTATAATCAGTTTTCTCTCTGTGCAAAAAAACGAATATAATAACATTTTATATAAAAAAAAAAAACTAATTCTTTTCGAAAACAATTGGATTAATGAGATTTTTGTGTTTAAAATGATATCAAAGACAATATAATTCGGGTAATTTTCAGTTAGAATAATAAAAATTTTTGTTATGCATTTCGAAAATTATTTGAATGATTTCGTGTTTGGATTAATTTGCCGCAAAAGTTTGTTTAATCCATTAAAATTATATTTTTGAAAAAATATAAAATATAAACGTATAAATTTTAGTTTCTTTATTATATTAACAGAAAAAAATTAATTTTTTTCCCAACGTTTACATTTTTTACATCTGTATTATATTAACATAATTTTATTGGCAAAACAAGAAAATTCTATTCATGAAACTTTGCGATCATCGAATTTCTCTTATTTACCTTTAGCTCAACATATTACTATTCAACTCGCTGCACAAACAGATTTTTGACACCTTAAGAAGTAGAGACCGGAGAGTTGTCTATTATTATAGTAAGCAAATCGTGAAAGTCCAGTCGTGCATCTTCATCACGCATCTGCATTTAGCTTTCCTAATGTTCTAATCAAGGATACATAAACACAAGATGGTGAATAACCAGACAAGAAATAATTAGTTTCATGTACAAGCGACCGATGCTGAAACTCATTTGCGGCGCGCGATCGTTTCGACTCTCGTTTCTTGCATCACTTTATGCCTTCTCGAATCGTCGGACACGGAAAACACATCGCGGCCCTAATTTATGTCCAATCCTTTTCTTACAGTTACCTCGATTCGTGAGAGAAGTCACGAGAGAGATCCTCGAGCTCGTGTGTTTAACGCGAAAGGTACCGTTTGCTAAACCAATTCGCAGTCTCTCCTAATTAAAGGGCTAACGTTGACATTCTACAAAATGATGCAATTATTGGGGATCAATTGTCGCCTGAAAACCGCAAATGCGTGTAAAGTTTCCCGGCTTTGCGAATAATTCTGATAATTCTTACTTAAAAGCATAATAAAAATTTTTGTTTTGCACTTAATTAAAAATTATTAAAATCATATGCATGATTTGTGTTGGGGTAATTTACCGCGTCATTAAAATAATTTTTGAAGAAAGATAAAAAAGATTAAGAAGTTTATTTTTTTTTTATTATATTAATTAAAAATGTGAAGAAAATAATATTATATTTAAAAAATCGTTTTTCTTTAAATTTATAGTTATCTGTAATATAATTTATGTTGTATTCCAACTTTAATAAATTAATCATTAAATTGTTTTCAAAAAATTAAAATATAAAAAGTAAAAGAAATTCACTTATAAAATGTTTACATTCGTAAATTGCGAATAAATGGAGAAGATAGATTCTGAGAGACTTTTTAGTACCCTTTAATGATAATAAAGATGTTAAAAATACATATATATGAGAAAAGGATTTATTTTTTTCATAAAAGGAACTATATTATATATTATATAAAAATTAAAAAATTTTTTTTCTATTACATCTCTGCAGAAAACTTTTTTATCAGATTTTTAATTGTGTAGTATCTTTTTTTTTCGTAAAACGATTGGGACTCTCTGTCGACTATAAGCATGCGATCTTAACCTTCCATCTTGCCGTCAAGAATTCTCCGCGACTCATCGTTACTTCTCCCCGTAGGCTACGGGAGTTCACCTTGGAGGGTCATATGCGGAGATTTCACCTCGTGACTCGTACATTTTGAACGTTCTTGCTCGTCCGGAACCGCTCCAGTAATGGTGCAATCGTGCGAGAGAGTACGTGTTTCTGTTATATATAGCGATTTCTGTTATATAAATCTAATCCTCGGCAATCTTATGCATCGCTTATGCGTTTCATGTTTCTGGCACCTGGTGAGGTCTTCACTATCGTGATCACTACGTGCGGATTTTGATATTCTTCCTGAAGAAATAATATCGCTCAGTACAACATTTGCCGTACAATGATGATAATATTTTTTTAATGCCAAATTTTATTGAACAAAAATTAAATATCAATCAATGCTGAGATTGTTTTATTGCAAATTCTATATATCCGGGGAAAGTATTTTAAATATTTTGTTTAAATATGAAATATTTAAATAAATTTATAAATTATAAAGATTGCATAAAATCTTATTATTTATTCATAGCTAGAGTGTAGAAATGTATTTTCAAACTTCTGTTGCTTTTTTTCGGAGAATTTTCGTGTTTCTAAATTATAATGAGAAACTTTTATCATTGACGGTACCTCGATTTCAACATTACAGTACAAAATTTGAATTATAAAAATAAAAGAATTTACTCGTACAAAGAGTAATTTAAAATGTCAGAATAAAAATTATAATAGTGACAAAATATAGAAGATTTTGAACTATTTCTTTGATAAATTTAATAATTTGTCATTTCTCCGAGAAGAAAGAAATGTGACAACATGGTAATTTTTCATAAGTTGGTCAAATTGCAAATTGACATATGAGGCCTAGTCGCTTCTCGCTTACACGTTTGTATATAGAGGCTTCTTCAGATGAAAAGATAGATTATTTAAAATATCAAAAGAAGGCTCAGCTGAATGTTATGTTGCCACATTTTCACAATAAATAATATGTCATCTCGGATAATAGGACGAAATTGAGAAAATTATATTCAATATCTTTTGAACTAGTCAGTACTTGAGCAAAATTATGTGATCAAATATTTCCTCTATATTTAAACTATACTTTTGCAAATTTTGAATAAATTCCTATTATTATTTCTATCTATTTTAGCTCTTAAATCAACACGATCACAGGTTTTTTATGATAGAAAATCTGTAATCGTATCAATTTAAGAGCTAAAAAGGATAGAAATAATTATATTTATACTTATTTATATAAATAATTATATTTATAATTATATTAATACTTTTACTTATAATTAGATCCGCAAAATAATTATATTTATAATAATATCGACAGGTAAATTTATTGAAAATTAAAATCCTTATAACTTTTGATTGCTTCAGTAAATCAACTCCAGGTTTTTTTATAAGTTTCTGAACATGTATCAGAACAATCTGTGCAAATTTTATTAAATTCCTATATTTTTAAAAATAGGTACTAAACATCCTTAAATTTTCTTTACAATAGAATCGCGTTTATAAAACATTTTAACTATTGATTTGAATTTTTATTGATTTCTTTAATCAAAATCAATGATTCTTTTGAAGAATCTGGATTTCAATTGAGTTCTAGAAATTTGTTCTCAAAGGGAATTACGAGTTTACAGTTCTAGCGGACCACCAATCTCGATATTGCGATGTTGTGTGAAAAAAAATAATAGAAGGACAGACGCAATATATAATCAAGATAAAGGAAATCGAATCGCGCGCGCGCCTTCGATCGTTTCGTACCGCTCATAAATTATGGTTTATTCCAGAGGTGGAGACCATCGTGGCAGATGGTTGGTATATTATACGGATGCACAGCCACGACGACGACTGGTGCCGATCAAGGAGAGACGAGTGCATTTGCGTTCGATGAATATTAAAGATCCAGTCTGTTTTAGAGAGTCAAAAAAAGCCATTTCTTATTTTATGAACGTATGATGTCTGAAGAATATTTTTCAAATTTTTTTGAAAAACTCGCAAAAATTTGACAAAGTCAAATAAGACTTTTAATAAGATAGCGCATAAGCGGTTAAGTTTGCATGCAAAACTTTAAATGCATTTTTCTAAAAACATTGTTTTCACAGTTGATGTGACTTGACAATTTTTGGACCAATTAATTTCAATTTTTTTTATTTAATAAATTAAATTTAAATAAAAAGAATTTTTAAATAAAAGAGAATAATTTGACAATAGGATAATCATATAATTGTCTGAAATAAATAAATTCAGTCTAGTTTTATTTATATTTATTTATTATTATATTTATATCATTATTTATTCAAACTCTATATTTAGTTATAGGATATTTAAGAGATATAGAACCTAATTTTATTATTAAAATTAAATTTTAATTTTACTGAAATTTATCTTTTGTTGAAGGTAAGAAAAATATTAATTATAATATTAATTTTTGAGGATACTAAAATTAAAAAAGAATTTAAAAAATTAATATTATAATTAATATTTTTTAAAATTATAATTAATATTTTTCTTACCTTAAAGAAATGATAAATTTCAATAAAATTGAAATCTAATTTTAAAATGACACTATTTTGTTATTTCCCAATTTTTTTCTAATAAAATTAGGCTCAGTATCTTATAAATATAAATAAATAATGATATCAATTTAAATAAATATAAATAAAACTAGACTGAGTTTATTTATTTCAGACAATTATATGATTATCATATTGTCAAATTATGTACTTTCAAATACGATAAATTATTGACTAAAAGGAAAAAAGGAGCTAAATATGTAATAATAAAATTATATATTTTATATTTAATAATAAAATTTAAAAATATTGATGTATTGTTTAAATATTAATAAAAATATATTTAAAACATTAGAAAGAGATCATTCTTTATAATATTCTTTAAAAATTTTTTTCAATCTATCAATTTTTTATATTGTTACAGTAGACTTCTTAATCGCATATAGCGTGTCACCATTGCATTGTACAATAATTAGCAACGATAATGACAATGGCAATTGAAAAACGATGTAATGACAAAGATCATTGAGATACTATGTTCTTTGTGGTAAGAGATGCCTAAATCATCGAGATGCTTATGTGCAAGATGAAAATCGCGTTCTAAGAGCCAGAGCGGTGATGTATGTATTATATGGGGTTGAATTGATGATGAATTGAAGATGAATCAGCAACGGTGTTCCACGAAAATCGTAAACGAATTAAATTTTATTCTCATTCACTCTAGTGTATATACATACAGGGTGTCCCATTTTAATTCTTCCAGTGAAATATCTCGAAAAATATGGAAAATTCGAAAAAATGTTTCAGACAAAAGTTGTATGGTTTCTAGGGGGACGTAAGATGGTGCCATTAGTTTGACCTTGAAGAGTCACGTGAAGGTCATTTTGAATTTCTTAAATGGAACACCCTATATATTTTTGCATATTCTTGTAGCTTATCTCGAGAGCTTTCCAAAACACTATGATAAAATGTTTTTTCATTAAACACTTTTCGAGTTATATGTTAAGACTTCAAAGTTGCAATATTTTGACATAAAATACAAGATATCTCGTAAAATATTCATTTCTCGATTATCTTACCCTAATATTTTTATGCACAGAATAACGAGACGAATCAATTGGCGTAATTAAAACACATAATTATGTCAAAGTAAAAATGTGTAACTGCTTGTTGCAAATTCAGATTTTTTCTTAAAGATAACTATGTGTTTTCTTTACATCGATTGATTCGTCTCATTATTCTGTGCATAAAAGTATTAGGATAAGATAATCGAGAAATGAATATTTTACGAGATATCTTGTATTTTATGTTAAAATATTGCAACTTTGAAGCCTTATAACTCGAAAAGTGTTTAATAAAAAAACATTTTATCATAGTGTTTTGGAAAGCTCTCGAAGTCAGCTGCAAGAATATGTAACAAAAAATAGGGGGTGACATTTAAAAAAATTGAGGTGACCTTCACGTGACCTTCAAATGATTCTTCAAGGTCAGACCAATGGTACCGTCTTATGGCCCCGTCGAAACCATACAACTTTTGCCTGAAACATTTTTCTCTCCCAGACTTGGTTTTCGAGATATTCGACCGGAGGAATTAAAACGCGACACCCTGTATATAATTTTTCAAAAAATACATATCGTCATATATATTAATTATTATACTCGATTTATCATTTGTAGTGTTATATCACGTGTAGAGCATTAGTTGAATAATAAATTTTTATTTGCGAGATAAGAGAAATTAAATGCGCGAATAATTGCGTGACGATTTATGATCTTTCACGGGAAACGAAATATGCGCAAATTATTTGAATGTTGCAAATGGGTTATAAATAGCATGAGGACATAGGCGCGTCGAGAAGTAATCAGAAGATAAAGAGGATGAGAACGGAAATTTCTCAAGCTTTAGCACCGCGCGATGCTTTCTGGAATTTTCGTTCTCAGGCTGTACTGGTGCAACTAATGTGCGAACAAACGTCGCGATGAAGGATCTGTATCTATTTATCTTCCCGTATCTATTTATCTTTGTATAGAAAGATGTTTCATTGTGTTACAATTAGGCTTTTAGATCTACGGGAATGAAGAGTGAATGATTTCAAGCAATGATTTCATCGCTGTGTTTCCGATTCGGTCTGATTCACTGTAAAAAAAAATTGTTGCACTCATAATTATCCTTTTTATATCTTTTTAATAATATTAATATTATTTATAAAATGAAACGGAGGGAGCCAAACCTGTTTCTCTCTGATTAACGATTTGTATTCTAGTGGAACAGGTATAGGTTTTGTGATCATCGATTAATGCTCAAGATTGATAATACAAGGACTAGTACCGTAAATTCTGCGCGGCCAATATTCATGGTGAACATGGGAAAATATCGTTTTACCTAATGACTCAATGTCACCGCGCACGCATTAGAATCCATTTTCGTTCCTCGAAGCGTGGCATGCGAATTTTGCGATAAACGCAAGTAACATTCTTCTGCGAATGTTGTCTGGAGAAAAAAGGTCGCGAGAATTGATGGAGGGTCGTTATAAAGGAAAATCAAGGTTCGCGGAGAGGCTCAACCCTCTCGATCAGCCTTTCCCAAGCTGTTGACTTGACAAATGCCCGTGCGACACGTGGTCCACAAAGATACCTCGATCAATGAGCCGAGACGCTATTAACACACTTGCTGTCACGTCGTGACGATGAATATTATTTCGCACGATGACGATTATTATTTCGCTTCGAATAACAAATAGGTCTTTATGGGAAAGAGTTTTTGGAACGTTTTTTCTGTTGAACGAAACGCTCGTTCCACTTTGTCGAGGAATCTCTTCGGTGAGTCAAGCAAAATTCAGAATCAGCTGTTCGCGAATTAATTATGTTTTTTTTTTATTCTAGAGGATTTCTGAGCGCAAATTAATTGTGTGTAAAAAGTTGCTTAAGAATTCAAACACATTTTCAGATCTGGATGTCTAAAATTCAGACAATCTGTCTTAATCGTCAGTCATTTTCTGACAATTATTAAACTTTTATAAAAATGTCTGAAAATGCAGACACTCTTTTGAAAACTTAGTCTGTGAGAAAATTTCAGACACTTTATCTGCAGTTATTTTCTTTTTTTTTACAGTGTACTGTATTTATTTTTAGAAATGTCGTAGACTCTGTCGCGCGTTCTTCGAGAATTACTTGTTTTCGAGTATTCTAGAATCAAAGTGAGATCGACGTTGGTTTCTTCGGGGACCAAGCGGTCGTGTCAAGCGTGCGGCTCTTTCCAAGGCCACGCGTGCCTATTTTATAATCAATAAATAAGCGATTCGTGAAGATAACTTGCCGCCACCGAAGGCAACGGAACCGGGAAAGCAAGCGTGCATGGCATTTAGTTGCATTGGCAGGTTAGTAGAAGAAGTACCGCAAGAAACAATAAACAGCGATGCCGATTTCTCCTCCGGAGAGAGAAAGGCAGACGATGTCGTAGTACTCGATCCATCTTCTATTTCTGGACACTTTCAAGTTTGACAGCTTAAGTCTTCCTTAATTTTTCCTGTCACAGAACACGTGCTTCTATTTTTTACTCTTTATATTTGTATAAAAAATTACATTGTAAAAAATAACTGCAGACAAAGTGTCTAAAGTTCTCTTACAGACACGTTGTCTGAATTTTCAGAAAAATGACTCTGATGATTAAGATTGTTTGAAATTATTTTTAAGGATGTTTAGCACCTACAATCGGAGCAAAAGGTCGAAATTGACGAATATATATTTTTTTCATATATCTTAATACATGATTAGTATAAAGATTGCATAAAATCTTATTATTTATTCATAGTTAGAGTGTAGAAATGTATTTTTTAACTTTGGTTACTTTTTTTTGGAGAATTTTCGTGTTTCTTAAATTATAATGAGAAACTTTTATCATTGACGGTACCTTGATTTCAACATTACAGCACAAAATTTGAATTATAAAAATAAAAGCATTTACTCGTACAGAGTAATTTAAAATGTCAGAATAAAAATTATAATAGCGAATAATGACAAAATATAGAAGATTTTTAACTATTTCTTTGATAATTTTAATAAATTGTCATTTCTCCGAGAAGAAAGAAATGTAGCAACATGGTAATTTTCATAAGTTGGTCAAATTGCAAATTGACATATGAGGCCTAGTCGCTTCTCGCTTACACGTTTGTATATAGAGGCTTCTTCAGATGAAAAGATAGGTTATTTAAAATGTCAAAAGAAGGCTCAGCTGAATGTTATGTTGCCACGTTTTCACAATAAATAATATGTCATCCCGGATAATAGGACGAAATTGAGAAAATTGTATTCAATATCTTTTGAACTAGTCAGTACTTGACCAAAATTATGTGATTAAATATTTCCTCTATATTTAAACTATACTTTTGCAAATTTTGAATAAATTCCTATTATTATTTCTATCTATTTTAGCTCTTAAATCAACACGATCACAGGTTTTTTATAAGATAGAAAATCTGTAATCGTATCAATTTAACGGCTAAAAAGGACAGAAATAATTATATTTATAATTATATTAATACTTTTACTTATAATTAGCTCTACAAAATAATTATATTTATAATAATATTGACGGGTAAATTCATCGGAAATTAAAATCCTTATAACTTTTGATAACTTATAACTTATACTTATACTTATACTTTTATAACTTTTTATAACTCTAGGTTTTTTTATAAGTCTCTGAACATGTATCAGAACAATCTGTGCAAATTTTATTAACTTCCTATATTTTTAAAAATAGGTACTAAACATCCTTAAGATTGTTTGAAATTATTTTCAGACGTCAGTTGTCTGAAAATTCAAATCAAAATGTGTCCGAATTACTTACAGTTTACTGAAGGGAAAATCAACGTGTTAAAAGAAAGAGAGGTGATGTAGAAAAAAAATATTAATTCAAAACTTAATATATTTGACTTTTATATATTATTTTGAATACTTTTAAAGAGAATAATGAAAATTTTTATACGCTCGAGAAAATATAATATTATTATTTATATTGCACGATAAAGTCTAGTATTTTTTCTTTCAACGATAATACGGAGAACGTACCTTCAAAGTATCATTGCTTTATCAAACGATATTTCAATATTAATTTCGCGATTCAATCAAACGAATGACACTGCAATCTCCTTGCGTGTCACTCTCAGCAACAGGTGTCAAGGCCATTCGCCAGGCGATACGCCATCGGTAGCCGGAAGCTGGCGCTTGCCAGCTTGAATGATAATGATTTGCCGTAGTTACGTAGTTAGGATTCTTTCCTGACGCATAATGCGTCACAAGTCGAGATACACAATCAGAGATGTTGGCAGATTGAAAACGTAATGCTGGAATCTCTCTGCGTTATCGCACACATTTGACGACGCTTAGCGCGAAGATTATTACGGAAACTCGAGAGAATCATTAAATCGACCCTTCGTGCAAGAGATAATTTACGGCTTTGTCGAGTGAAATTACACGATCGTGATGGAAATTGGTCGAGTTCAAGGTACGTTTCAACGGAATGCTAAGGTTTTAACTGATCGTTAAGAAAACGTTCGGTTCGTTTATTCTTCAACGTCTTCTCGCTGTCATCACTTTATAATCGATGATCTTACGCAGATGCGTAGTATAGTATACACTGCGCGTTCAGGTTCGCAATTATCGCCAGGATAGGCAGGAAGCGCAGAAGGATCTCGCTGAACGCTAACCAAGTACGTGTTAAACTAATTTGCCGATCATCGCAAAATTATCGCCGCGTGTCATCGAGTAGCGATAAAATCTGCTTTGCGATATATAACGCATATAATTTCTTATACACACATTATGTATTTTCATCATTCCAGAAGAGTGTAATTAGAGATGTAAATAGAAAAAAGAGTAAATTTATCGTTTTTTTTTAAATAAAAAACGTTTTTTTTTGCGAAAATAAAACAAATTTTTTTTATGTATATGTATTTTTAACATCTTTACTATCATCATATCAATCTTTTATAATCGACTTTCTCCATTTATTGTAATTTTTATAACAAGTGAATGGGATAAAATTAATTTTTTAAATCATTATTTTGTAAAAAAATATAAAAAATATATAAAATAAAATAAATATAAACATTTTTTTTTAAATTTACGTATAGTAAGAGAAATATTTGAAAGAAAAGGACCGAAAATTTTATTGGTTAATTAATATGTATGTATTTTTAATATCTTTACTATCATTAGAATATCAATCTTTTGTAATCGGTTTTCTCTGTTTATTGTAATTTTATAAGTGAACGGAATAAAATTAATTTTTTAAATCATTATTTTAAAAAAAATATAAAAAAATTTTTAAAAATATAAACAGATATAAAATAAAATTAATTAAAAAATTTTTTTTAATTAACGTATAGTGCAAGAGAAATATTTGAAAAAAAGGACCGAAAATTTTATTGGTTAACTAATATCATTCAAGAAGTTGCTGAAACTAAGTTATATTCCGTTTATCAGAGTTTCACAGAGTTTACATCGATTAGAATTATATACTTAATAAAATTCGTCCGTTTTAATTTAACGCCTTGATTGCTATGCAAATTCAAATAGCTGTCACATATTTCGAAAGCACATATCACTGAAGCGAATTTTTCCTCGAAGATGGTCCTTTTTTATTATGTTTATCTTTACAAGTTCATAAAAAACGTATGTACCTTTTTCACTACGTGGTAATAAAAAAATACCGGTTTTCTTCTATACAAATGTGTGTTTAATTTATGTCATTCCGTAAACTCTTTATAAAATAGCAAATATTTAGTTACAGCAACTTCTTAATGGCTACCTAAAAACACGACCTATAATTAATTATTTCAATACCGGTAGAGAGAAACATGGCAAAAAAAGAATACGGAAAGTATACGGGATCCGGGTGCACGGCTAACTGCAAGCAATCAGCCTTGACCAGGGTCAGCGATAGCTTTCGCGCGAGATGACATTATCTATCACCTGGAATCTATGGAAAGCCGGACACTAGTTTCTAGTTTGGTGGATTCGTCGTCGGCGGGAGGTCAGAGTTCAACCGCGGCCGGGACTCGCCGTCGCTGACCCCTGCTCGCGCGGGGTGAACTCGACGGTCGTTAATCAGCTGATCGCTATCCGATTCGCTGATATTCCGGATCCCGTAGTCGCGGGGATATCGTCAGGGGAGTTTAAACAGCCGTAAATCGAGAATCTCGAGCCGCCGCGACTTTCGGTTGGTATTAATTAGGTTTATCGCCTTAACTTAGGCGATAAACGTAAATCGACTCGGACATTGTTTTTCTAGCGGCTTGAGAGACCGGTATATTAACTTCTTCGCCGTTCCCGTGAAAGTTTGCGGTGAATGTCTTGGGATTATCAGTCCGACAAGTGAGGTAAAAATTTATGAATTGACAGGGTGTCATATAGATTATCAACAATTCTTTTTCTCATGCAAGCAAGTTCCTTCAGCGAAGCTGTATCGAACACTGCGAGAATTCATATAAATATATAAAGATTTGCTGTTGAGTTATGTACTGTTATCAGGCTTGTCTTATCTATCGATTTTTCCATTAATTTGAAATCGACTTTTAGATAGAAATGTCAAGATTGTCGATACAATTTGAGTAATTGTATCGACAATCTTGTATTATTCACGAATATTCTTGGCGATATAAATAGATATCGAAATCTTATTTCTATTTTAATTTCATTAATTAGATAGTGTGTAACGATTAAGAAAAGGGGAAAACGACTAATGAAAAGAAACACAAAGATATCCGCTTATACGATATACATGTACTAATTGAAGGAATTCTAAATAACATTGAAATTAGGAATTAAATTAACAGACACCTCGCCGATGACTTTGACATTGATATATGTTGTAGAGGGTACACTCCTAAGTAACACATAATATTGATAAAAAATTATTTTCTTTAGATTAGAAAATATTTTCTTATTGATTAGAAAATATAATTTGTAGATAACAATATATAAAATATAAAATAATTATTTATATCTTAAAAGAGAAACATCTTCAATGATCTTGATTTTAGTATGTGACAAAATTAATTAACATTTTTTATGCTTTAATTTTTCTCTCTTTCTTTCTTCTTCTTCTTCTCCTTCTCCTCTTCTCTTTTTTTATTTTTTTGTATAGTTTTTAAAATATTTTACTAAAATATAATGTCAAAAATATCATGTGTATATTATACGTATGTAAAAGAAAAGCTTTATATAAATTTGTAATTTCCTGCGCGAAATAAAGTTTACCCAACATCACTTGGCGTTTTTAATACGAATCGAGATTTATAATTACTCATAAAATGTCCAATCTTTTATGTAACAAAAAACATAGTAAAAAAATAAATCTGCTAAATGTTAAAAATTTACTATGTAATATAATATATAATTAATATTACAAATATGTATTTATTTTTAAATTAATTAAATAATTAAGCCTTAAATATTTTGATTACATTACAGTTACTCGTTTATTGCGGCTTGAAAGTTAAAATTTACAATTTAAGTTTGAAAACATTTTATTTTTTCTGGTTTTTTTACGTTTTTTTTATCTGAATATGCTTTCATGCGTTTTTAAATAAGAAGGGTTAATTAAACAGCAAAGAATAATTTTTGTGTTTAAGAAATTATTTGTCTTCCTTGATAATAAAAGAAATTGAATGTGTCCTATTTTCCTTTTATATAAATGTTATCGTATATTAAAGAGTGTTCAAGATTAAATCGATTTGATAATTTCACTATATTCACAGAAATCTTTTGTATAAACAGATACATATTATTGTTTTACATTCGAAGAGCACAGTCAATCTAATGATCGTGTGCATAAACAAAGTGAGGCAAATAGCGATATACATATCTCTCTCTTACGGTACGTATTTATTTGTACTTTTATTCTTTCACTCAATAAAAATAGCCGAACAAAAATCGTTAAATTGATTAATTTATTTAATCAAATATTACAATAATTAAGATTGACGGGCTGCGTTTTTCTAGATCCATTTATACAATTATAATTTCAATTCGTCCATACATTTATTATGTAATTTAAACATTAATAATACATTGTAAACAATAAAATATTACGAAACAAAATAAAACAAAAGAAAAAGAAAAATAGAATATTTTATGTTAACATATACAGAAAATGATAAAATGTTCAGGAATTTATTTAGCAACTAATATATCTTTCCTTTTTTTATGTCCCTTTCTTTTTTTAAATTTTTTTTTTTCTCTCTTTCTTTTTCTTTTTTTTATTTTTTGCTTTTTTACGCTTGTCTTTCATAATTATTATAATCTTTTAAATCCATGCTCGGAATTAATTGCTCTTTTCGGGCCGATTTTTGAAGCGACGTCTTCTATTCTGTCACTAGCGTTCGAGACTTGACGGCCGATCGCTATACTTTAGGTACGTCTCTGTAAGAAATAACATATATTGTGATCCGTATGTTACGCTACAAATCGTCATTAAAATTTTTCTCGCTAAATAAGTTTGATTTTTTATTTTTTTAATAATTATAAATAATAAATGAAGTTATATTAATAAAAAGTAAAATAATAGTAATAAATAGCAAAGAATAAATAATATAACAATTATATATAACAAATCATATATATATATATATAAAATAGCTTTAAGAAACATAATAATAATAGAATTTTTAATATATTTTCTTATAATTTGTTTTATTTATTTTTATATATTATTTATTATTATTATATTTATTATTTATTAATGTAATTTATTTAATTTTTCTAATTATTTATAAAAATAAAAATTATATAGCGAGAAAAATTTTAATGACGATTTGTGCCGTAACATACGGATTCTAATATATTTTTTATAGAGACGAGTCAGAAGTATAGCGATCGGCAGCTTATTGTCAGCCAGCGCTTCAAAAATCGGCTCTAAAAGAGCAACTAACTCCGAGGAATGTTTTAAATTGTATTTACATCTATTTGTGGAACATTGAAACATGAATATACAACCAGATAATTTCGTCAACAATAATTGTTCGAAGACAATAAAGTTATTGTCATTATTATACATAAAAGCTAAATTTTATATAACAGCTCGTTTGTGTTTATATATTACAATAATGTATACTTTCTCGACATTGTCTTTCCGTTTATAAAAAAAATCTTAAATTTAAAGGATCGTCATTTATATTACAAAAACGACAGATGCCGTTCCTTTTCGAAATATCTCGCATCTAATTGGAAGTTATTCATTAAGCATAAATTTAAATGTTAAAACTTATTGTTGGTAATGTTAAAAAATGTTAACATGTTTGCGTCAACATTTCATCACAGAGCATTTCGGAAACAGATCAAAATTTGTCAGATATAAAATACTAATTTAAAAAATTATTTGATTAAAACTATTTGATTAATTGTTAATCTCTTTATCAAACATTGACAAAAGTTGTTGTTTATTATACCGATTTTTATGATAAAGTGCAATTTTTACTGCAAATCCAAGAAATGTCTTTACAGTGCCTCATATCAAATCCTTTCAGCCATTCATACATTTCGCACCAACTTGATGGAATATTTTTCATTTTATTTTCTTGAGCAAAATAATGAACACGTTTTGACAATTCCATCAAAATGCAAGTTCTGCAATAGCAAGAGTTCGATTGTCTCTGACTATTTACCCACGTTTTTAAAGACTGGAAAAGCGATTCTTCTTGCAAATATGAGAAATGAAATTCTCTACCCTGTCCAGTTTGTCTGTCATATTGATATGCCTCTCCAAGCTTATTACGTGTTGCTATTTCTTTGTTGAGAACACTTAAACTAAGAAGACTGCTGTCTTTTAAAACATCCGATATCTTCCTCTTGTAAACTACACAATTCTTTACTGCTTTCTCATATACTGCTTTTTTTTCCAAATGTTGAAATGTTTCTTTTAAATGCGATACTGTTTTGTCTAGTACATATTTTTCTCTGTCGTTAAATGAAGATCTATCTACATATTCATGGCTTAATTTTTTATAAATTTCTGGTTCCATCTTATCCCTTATTTTGACATAATCATTAATCAATTTTGGTAATAGGTCCATGGAAGTAAGCTATCAAAAAGAGTTAATATTAAAATATATTACCTTACATAATTACATAATTAATGAACAAATTGCAATAGAACAAATTGAATATTATAATACATGATGGATTTTCATGGTGTAAATCTTTTATCTATAATTTATCCATATTTAGAAACTAGATAATATATGTTTGTTATTTAAATTATATATGTATAAAATATATATAACAAAAATTTCAAAGTTTATAAATAATTTCGAAATAAGTTTTTCAAAGATTAAAACGAACATAAAGTACAAAAATGAAATACTTACCGACAGAGAGAGAATATATATAAATCACACCGCAATTATATGTGGACAAAATCCTCTTTATTATTAAGAAACAAAGCGTGAACTTTTTCTGATTGTGTAAGAACTACGACTGAAGCAATATCACGAAACGAACAAATTTAAGACTGGCAATATTATGTTAGGAAAATATAAATACGAATAGGATTCAAAGCTGTTTATATAAACATATCATGTTGTTTTCTGCGTTTTATAAGATGTGTTTAAATTTTACGACAACTGTTTGTTTTAAATAATAATTGATAATGCCTCTTTACATAATATATTACTTTACATTATATATAATATATATAATTATTTTAATAAAATAATAAAATCAGTTATTATTACGTTATTTATTTTCAATTTTGTCAATCGAAAGAAACTATCTAATATGATTTTTGTTTTGTTGCCTCTGACATTTTATTTATGCCAGTTACAAGTACATACGTAAAAGCGTTTTTTTACTACATATCATACATATATATACATATCGACAAGTACATGTGTATTTAACTGTTTTACAGTAGTAAGCTTATATCAACTTTTATAATATTATACATATTTAAATTTCTTTGATCAATTAATATTTAAACGATGCTTAGTAATAATTATATAACTAAAATAAAAATTTTAGTAAAAGATATATATATAAGTATTTGAATTTAAGAAATACAGTTAGTTGTGAAATTGATTGAATATATGTAATGTAAAGAAACATAATGTAAAGAAACAAACACAGATATCCATTTTTAAACATGCAAATATGCTAATACGAGCTTTAACATTTGTTTGATATGAAAATATTAATTGCTATATTATATTGCAAAGGTTTCACGTATTAAATATAACGAGTACGAAGGCTTCGTAATTTTATTTAGATGGAATTATAACTAGTTTATTAACTAATTGTATTTTTTTTTTGTATAGTTTTTAAAATACTTTACTAAACTACATTGTTAAAATATCATATGTATAAAAATAAAATTAATTAAATAATTAATAAGATACTCTTAAATGTTTTGATTACATTACAGTCACTCGCTTATTACGGCTTAAATGTTAAAATTTACAATTCAAGTTAAAAACATTTTATTTTCTGTTGTTTTATTACGATTCTCTTAGTTGACTGTATTTTCATGCGTTTTTAAATGAGAAGAATTAATTAAATAGTAAAAGATAGTTTTTTTTTTAAAGGATTATTTAGTGTTTTTCAATAAAACTTGTCCGCTTTAGTTTTAAAATTGAAAAATGTATGAATATAAATTAAATTATCTTTGTTGAATAATTTTATTGTCTTCTTTGATAATAAAAGAAATTGAAAGCATTCTATTTTTCTTTTATATAACTGTTATCATATATTAATGCATTTGATAATTAAACCAAAATGATATATTTATTATACTTGGTACAACTTTTGTATAAACAGATATTATTGTTTTGCATTTGAAGAACATAGTCAGTCTATTGACCGTTTAAATAAACAAAGTATGAGACAAATAGCGATATATCTTAAAATACATATATAAACATATTTATTTGTACCTTCATTTTCTCACTCAATAAAAATGGTCAAATAAAGATTGTTAAATTGATTAGTTAATTTATTCAAATATCACAATAATTAAGATGACGAGCTGCGATTTCCTAGATCTATTTACACAATTAAAATTTCAATTTATACATTTTTTATGCAACTTGAATATTAATAATACATTCTAAACAATAAAATATTACAAAAGAAATTAAAAGAAAAAGAGAAATAGAGTATTTTATGTTAACATATACTGAAATTTATAAAAAGTCCAGGAATTCATTTAGCAACTAATCTTTTCTTTTTTTATGTTCCTTTCTTTCTTTTTCCAGTGTTTCTCACTCTCTCTCTCTTTTTTTTTTCCTTACTTTTTTCTCTTCTCACTCTTGTCTTTTATAATTTTCTTTCTATAAACTTTTTAAATTGTATTAGATTTATTTGTGAAACATTGAAACATATGAAAATACAACCAGATAATTTCATCAAGAATTATTGTTTGAAAGCATTAAAAACATTGTATATAAAACCTAAATTGTGTATAAAAGCTCGTTTGTGTGTATAAATTACAATAATATATAAATTATTGACATTTTCTTACCATTTATAAAAAAATTTACTTTAAATTTAAAGGATCGTCACATATATATTTATATAAAAACAACTGTTTTTTTTTTAAATACCTCCCTTCTAATTGAAAGCTGTTTATTAAATATAAATTTAAATGTTAAACCATAGTGACGTGGAAAATAATAGTAACGTTAAAAATGTTGACATGTTTATGTCAACATTTCATCACAGTGCATTTCTGAAACAGATCAAAATTTGTCAATTATAAAATACTTTTTTAATAAACTATTTGAGTAAAACTGTTGGATTAATCGATAATTCCTTTAACAAACATTGGCAAAAATTGTTGTTTATTACATCGATTGTTTACCTGATTTTTAAGATAATAAGCAACTTTCACTGCAAATGCCAGAAATTTCGCTACTATGCCTCATATCGAAAACTCTCTCAGCCATAATACACTTGCTTTTTCATCTTTTTTCCAATCTGATGGATATTTAATTTCTAGTTCCTATAAATTATAGATAAAAGATTTAAAACATGTAATCGATCATATAATACTCAATTTGCTATAATACAATTTGCTTGTTTATTAATTATGCAAGGTAGTCCCATTTTTATGTTAACTTTTTTTGGTAGATTATCACAATGGACGTATTCAGAAAATCGATTAATGATTACTTAGAAATAATGAATAAGATTGAATCAATACTTCTAAAATATTTAAATAATGAACCTGATGTAAATAAGTTTATTAAGTAAAGAAGAACAAATGATGCTAGAAGCTATGAAAGGAGATATTAAATATGAAATCGAAAATCATATCATATAAAATATGAAATTATTACGTCAAAATAAGGAATAATAATAAAGCAGCAATTAATAAAAGATTAAATAATGAATTTATAGACATTAGAAGTTTATTATTAACTGCTGAGGAAATAGAAATACTCAACGAAACAGTAGAGTTTTTAAAAAATATACAACAATATCTTCAGATCATTATACGAGAAAGCAGTAGACGATTATGTATCTAAAAAAGCGACAAAGAAACAAATTTTAGAACGGGAAGAAATTAATAAGGATTATTTTAACAGAGAAGTAAAGAAACGTAGCTGAGCTCGGAGAGAACTATCAATATGTGTGACATAAAAATAAGAAACCGCAGATTTAATTTTTCATATGTGCATGCAAGAAACATCGCTTTTTAAAAAAGTTTTTAAAATATTTGGTAGAAAGTCGAAAGCAATCGCAATCTTGCTGTTGCATAACTTGCGTTTTGACTGAATTTTCGCCACTTGTATACAAATTCGTTAAAGAAAATAAAATACTTACAGAATAAAACAAACGGCAAATATATGTAGACAAAATTCTCGTTATTATTAAGATATTGTACGGAGGGTGAACATTTTTCGATTGTGTAGAAAAAACGATTAAAAGAATGTCACAAAACGATTGAATTTAAAAGTAGCAATATTATATTAGGAAAATAAATATGAATCAGAATTTATAATTATTGACAAAATATTTAAATTTCTATGAAACAAAAAACATAATAAGAAAAGTAAAGATTTGTAAAAAATTTATTAATATATAATTAACTTTATCAAATCTAAGATAAGTAATATTATAATTAATTTTATAAATATGTATATATTGTAAAAATAACTATGATATTAAATACTATTAAATATTTTGATCACATTGCTAGTCATTGGCTTATTGTGACTTGAAAGTTAAAAATTATGAAAAAACTGTCATAATAATTTTTCTATATTTGTGAATGAATTATATTGATTAAAGAATCTATAAGCAAATAGTTAATTATTATTTTATATCAAATCATATTTAATCTATAGTTATGTGGATAAACAAAATATAAGACATAGAGAGTGATGCATGTTTAAATACAGTAATTTTTTTTCTGACGCCATTAAAAATAGCGATTGTTAAATTGAACATTTTATCTATTCAAATATTACATAAATTATTATTGTTGAATGGCGACTTTTTATATGTATTTGCGAAAATATAAATCCATTAACATTTATTGTGCAGTACATCAACATTAATAAAAAAATAGAAAAAATACATTAGTAAACGAAATATTACAAAAATAGAGTAAAGCAAAGAGAAAATAATAGAGTATTTGGTACTATCGTTACAGACAAATAACACATACAGAAAATGTTAATATATCCAAAAATTTAATTAAACTTACAAATATAATTTTCCTTCTTTTTTTCCTCCTTTCTTTCTTTCTATTTTTCTCTTTCCTTATCTACATTTGTTTTACATAACTTTTTGTAATAATTTAAAGGTCTACTTGTAAGCATTAAAACATAAGAAAATACAACCAGATATTTTTAACTAATTATTGTGCAAAAGCAATAAAGATATAGAGTCTATAAAAGCTCGTTTGTGTTTATAAATTACTAATAATAATATTTAGTTTCTCTCGGCATTTTCTTTCAGTTTATAAAAAACATCTTAAATTTAAAGGGTCGTTATTTATATTACGAAAACGACAAATACTGTTTCCCTTTACTTCGCTTCTAATTGAAAGCTGTTCATTAACTATAATTTTAAACGTTAAAAAATGTTGACATATTTGTGTCAATATTTCATCCAATAATCAACGCAGTGCATTTTTAAACAGCTGAAAATTTGTCAATTATAAAATAGTAATTTAAAAAGTTATTTGTTGAAAACTATTTGATTTAAAAATTATTTAATTAATCGATAACGACTTAATGAAACATTGACAAAGTTGTTGTTTATTACATATGTTTTTTACCCGGTTTTTAAGACGAAATATATATAATACTTCTACTGCAAACGCTAAAAATTCCGCTATTATGCTACATTTCCAACTCTTGCAGCTATAATGTATCTATTGTATTACGTTTATTGCAATCTAGTGGACATTTTATGTTATTTCGTTCGGCGAAATTGTAAGCAAGTGTTGTGAGCAAAATATTTCTGTTTCTCAAAATTGTTATTCTTGATTCTTTTCTTTGTTTTATTTTTTTGTATAATTTCAAAAATATTTTACTAAGGCATATGTTAAAATATCACATGGATGAGAATGAACTTAATTGTTTAAATTAATAAGTTAATCTTAAACGTTTTGATTATATTACAGTCTCGCTTATTGCGGCCTAGAATTTAAAATTAACAATTCAAGTAAACCATTTTCTTATTTGTCCATATTTTTATGCGTCTTTAAATAAGAAGGATCAATTAAACAGCAAAGGGTCTTTCTGTCTTTAAAGGATTATTTAGTGTTTTTCAATAAAACTTGTCCGCTTTAGTTTTAAAATTAAAAAGAATATGAATATAAATTAAGTTATCTTTGTTGAATAATTTTGTTTTCTTTTTTTAATCAAAGAAATTGAAACGTTCTATTTTTTTTTTATATAAATGTCATCGTATATTAAAGAGTGTTGAAGAGTAATTCGATTTGATAGTTTTACAATATTCACAGAAATCTTTTGTATAAACAGATACATATTATTGTTTTGCATTCGAAAAGCACAGTCAATCTAATGATCGTGTGGATAAACAAAGTGAAGCAAATAGCGATATACATATCTCTCTTACGGTACGTATTTATTTGTACTTTTATTCTTTCACTCAATAAAAATAGCCGAACAAAGATCGTTTCATTGATTAATTTATTTAATCAAATGTCATAATAATTAAGATTGACGGGCTGCGCTTTTCTAGATCCATTTATACAATTATAATTTCAATTCGTTCATACATTTATTATGCAACTTAAACATTAACGATACATTGTAAATAATAAAATATTACGAAACAAAGTAAAACAAAGAAAAAGAAAGATAGAATATTTTATGTTAACATATACAGAAAATGATAAAATGTTCAGGAATTTATTTAGCAACTAATATATCTTTCCTTTTTTTTATGTCCCTTTCTTTTTTTTTAATTTTTCTCACTCTCTTTCTTTCTTCTTCTTCTTTTTTATTTTTTTCTTTTTTACACTTGTCTTTCATAATTCTTATAATCTTTTAAATCCATGCTCGGAATTAATTGCTCTTTTTGGGCCGATTTTTGAAGCGACGTCTTCTATTCTGTCACTAGCGTTCGAGACTTGACGGCCGATCGCTATACTTTAGGTACGTCTCTGTAAGAAATATATTGTGATCCGTATGTTACGCTACAAATCGTCATTAAAATTTTTTTCGCTAAATAAGTTTGATTTTTTATTTTTTTAATAATTATAAATAATAAATGAAGTTATATTAATAAAAAGTAAAATAATAGTAATAAATAGCAAAGAATAAATAATATAACAATTATATATAACAAATTATATATATATATATATATATATATATATATATATATATATAAAATAGCTTTAAGAAACATATTAATAATAGAATTTTTAATATATTTTCTTATAATTTGTTTTATTTATTTTTATATATTATTTATTATTATTATATTTATTATTTATTAATGTAATTTATTTAATTTTTCTAATTATTTATAAAAATAAAAATTATATAGCGAGAAAAATTTTAATGACGATTTGTGCCGTAACATACGGATTCTAATATATTTTTTATAAAGACGAGTCAGAAGTATAGCGATCGGCAGCTCATTGTCAGCCAGCGCTTCAGAAATCGGCTCGAAAAGAGCAACTAACTCCGAGGAATGTTTTAAATTGTATTTAGACCTATTTATGAAACATTGAAACATGAAAATACAACCAGATAATTTCGTCAACAATAATTGTTCGAAGACAATAAAGTTATTGTACATAAAAGCTAAATTGTATATAAAAGCTCGACTGTGTTTATAAATTACAATAATGTATACTTTCTCGACATTGTCTTTCCGTTATAAAAAAATCTTAAATTTAAAGGATCGTCATTTATATTACAAAAACGACAGATGCCGTTCATTTTCGAAATATCTCGCATCTAATAGGAAGCTATTCATTAAGCATAAATTTAAATGTTAAAACTTATTGTTAATGATGTTAATAAATGTTAACATGTTTGCGTCAATATTTCATCACAGAGCATTTCAGAAACAGATTAAAATTTGTCAGATATAAAATACTAATTTAAAAAAAATTATTTGATTAAAACTATTTGATTAATTGTTAATCTCTTTATCAAACATTGACAAAAGTTGTTTATTATACCGATTTTTTATCTGATTTTTATGATAAAGTGCAATTTTTACTGCAAATCCAAGAAATGTCTTGACAGTGCCTCATATCAAATCCTTTCAGCCATGAAATATCTGTTCTTTTATGCGTTTTCCACTCTGGTGGAATATTTTTCATTTTATTTTTTTGAGCAAATTGGTAAGCAAAAGTTGACAATTCTATCAAAATGCAAGTTCTGCAATAGCAAGAGTTCGATTGTCTCTGACTATTTACCCACGTTTTTAAAGACTGGAAAAGCGATTCTTCTTGCAAATATGAGAAAATAAATTCTCTACCCTGTCCAGTTTGTCTGTCATATTGATATGCCTTTCCAAGCTTATTACGTGTTCTTATTTCTTTGTAGAGAACACTTAACCTAAGAAGACTGCAGTCTTTTAAAACATCCGATATCTTCCTCTTGTAAACTACACAATCCTTTACTGCTTTCTCATATACTGCTTTTTTTTCCAAATGTTGAATTGTTTCTTTTAAATGCCATACTGTTCTGTCTAGTACATATTTTTCTTTGTCGTTAAATGAAGATCTATCTACATATTCATGGCTTAATTTTTTATAAATTTCTGGTTCCATCTTATCCCTTATTTTGACATAATTATTAATCATTTCTGTTAATGAGTCCATGGAAGTAAGCTATCAAAAAGAGTTAATATTAAAATATATTATCTTACATAATTACATAATTAATGAACAAATTGCAATAGAACAAATTGAATATTATAATACATGATGGATTTTCATGGTGTAAATCTTTTATCTATAATTTATCCATATTTAAAAACTAGATAATATATGTTTGTTATTTAAATTATATATGTATAAAATATATATAACAAAAGTTTCAAAGTTTATATATAATTTCGAAATAAGTTTTTCAAAGATTAAAACGAATATAAAGTACAAAAATGAAATACTTACCGACAGAGAGAGAATAAATCACACCGCAATTATATGTGGACAAAATCCTCTTTATTATTAAGAAACAAAGCGTAAACTTTTTCTGATTGTGTAAGAACTACGACTGAAGCAATGTCACGAAACGAACAAATTTAAGACTGGCAATATTATGTTAAGAAAATATAAATACGAATAGGACTTAAAGCTGTTTATATAAACATATCATGTTGTCTTCTGCGTTTTATAAGATGTGTTTAAATTTTACGACATCTGTTTGTTTTAAATAATAATTGATAATGCCTCTTTACATAATATATTACTTTACATTATATATAATATATATAATTATTTTAATAAAATAATAAAATTAGTTATTATTACGTTATTTATTTTCAATTTTGTCAATTGAAAGAAACTATCTAATATGATTTTTGTTTTGTTGCCTCTGACATTTTATTTATGCCAGTTACAAGTACATACGTAAAAGCGTTTTTTCACTACATATCATACATATATATACATATCGACAAGTACATGTGTATTTAACTGTTTTACAGTAGTAAGCTTATATCAACTTTTATAATATTATACATATTTAAATTTCTTTGATCAATTAATATTTAAACGATGCTTAGTAATAATTATATAACTAAAATAAAAATTTTAGTAAAAGATATATGTATAAGTATTTGAATTTAAGAAATACAGTTAGTTGTGAAATTGATTGAATATATGTAATGTAAAGAAACAGAATGTAAAGAAACAAACACAGATATCCATTTTTAAACATGCAAATATGCTAATACGAGCTTTAACATTTGTTTGATATGAAAATATTAATTGCTATATTATATTGCAAAGGTTTCACGTATTAAATATAACGAGTACGAAGGCTTCGTAATTTTATTTAGATGGAATTATAACTAGTTTATTAACTAATTGTATTTTTTTTTTGTATAGTTTTTAAAATACTTTACTAAACTACATTGTTAAAATATCATATGTATAAAAATAAAATTAATTAAATAATTAATAAGATACTCTTAAATGTTTTGATTACATTACAGTCACTCGCTTATTACGGCTTAAATGTTAAAATTTACAATTCAAGTTAAAAACATTTTATTTTCTGTTGTTTTATTACGATTCTCTTAGTTGACTGTATTTTCATGCGTTTTTAAATAAGAAGAATTAATTAAATAGTAAAAGATAGTTTTTTTTTTAAAGGATTATTTAGTGTTTTTCAATAAAACTTGTCCGCTTTAGTTTTAAAATTGAAAAATGTATGAATATAAATTAAATTATCTTTGTTGAATAATTTTATTGTCTTCTTTGATAATAAAAGAAATTGAAAGCATTCTATTTTTCTTTTACATAACTGTTATCATATATTAATGCATTTGATAATTAAACCAAAATGATATATTTATTATACTTGGTACAACTTTTGTATAAACAGATATTATTGTTTTGCATTTGAAGAACATAGTCAGTCTATTGACCGTTTAAATAAACAAAGTATGAGACAAATAGCGATATATCTTAAAATACATATATAAACATATTTATTTGTACCTTCATTTTCTCACTCAATAAAAATGGTCAAATAAAGATTGTTAAATTGATTAGTTAATTTATTCAAATATCACAATAATTAAGATGACGAGCTGCGATTTCCTAGATCTATTTACACAATTAAAATTTCAATTTATACATTTTTTATGCAACTTGAATATTAATAATACATTCTAAACAATAAAATATTACAAAAGAAATTAAAAGAAAAAGAGAAATAGAGTATTTTATGTTAACATATACTGAAATTTATAAAAAGTCCAGGAATTCATTTAGCAACTAATCTTTTCTTTTTTTATGTTCCTTTCTTTCTTTTTCCAGTGTTTCTCACTCTCTCTCTCTTTTTTTTTTCTTACTTTTTTCTCTTCTCACTCTTGTCTTTTATAATTTTCTTTCTATAAACTTTTTAAATTGTATTAGATTTATTTGTGAAACATTGAAACATATGAAAATACAACCAGATAATTTCATCAAGAATTATTGTTTGAAAGCATTAAAAACATTGTATATAAAACCTAAATTGTGTATAAAAGCTCGTTTGTGTGTATAAATTACAATAATATATAAATTATTGACATTTTCTTACTATTTATAAAAAAATTTACCTTAAATTTAAAGGATCGTCACTTATATATGTATATAAAAACAACTGTTTTTTTTTTAAATACCTCCCTTCTAATTGAAAGCTGTTTATTAAATATAAATTTAAATGTTAAACCATAGTGACGTGGAAAATAATAGTAACGTTAAAAATGTTGACATGTTTATGTCAACATTTCATCACAGTGCATTTCTGAAACAGATCAAAATTTGTCAATTATAAAATACTTTTTTAATAAACTATTTGAGTAAAACTGTTGGATTAATCGATAATTCCTTTAACAAACATTGGCAAAAGTTGTTGTTTATTACATCAATTGTTTACCTGATTTTTAAGATAATGAGCAACTTTCACTGCAAATGCCAGAAATTTCGCTACTATGCCTCATATCGAAAACTCTCTCAGCCATAATACACTTGCTTTTTCATCTTTTTTCCAATCTGATGGATATTTAATTTCTAGTTCCTATAAATTATAAATAAAAGATTTAAAACATGTAATCGATCATATAATACTCAATTTGCTATAATACAATTTGCTTGTTTATTAATTATGCAAGGTAGTCCCATTTTTATGTTAACTTTTTTTGGTAGATTATCACAATGGACGTATTCAGAAAATCGATTAATGATTACTTAGAAATAATGAATAAGATTGAATCAATACTTCTAAAATATTTAAATAATGAACCTGATGTAAATAAGTTTATTAAGTAAAGAAGAACAAATGATGCTAGAAGCTATGAAAGGAGATATTAAATATGAAATCGAAAATCATATCATATAAAATATGAAATTATTACGTCAAAATAAGGAATAATAATAAAGCAGCAATTAATAAAAATTAAATAATGAATTTATAGACATTAGAAGTTTATTATTAACTGCTGAGGAAATAGAAATGCTCAACGAAACAGTAGAGTTTTTAAAAAATATACAACAATATCTTCAGATCATTATACGAGAAAGCAGTAGACGATTATGTATCTAAAAAAGCGACGAAGAAACAAATTTTAGAACGGGAAGAAATTAATAAGGATTATTTTAACAGAGAAGTAAAGAAACGTAGCTGAGCTCGGAGAGAAATATCAATATGTGTGACATAAAAATAAGAAACCGCAGATTTAATTTTTCATATGTGCATGCAAGAAACATCGCTTTTTAAAAAAGTTTTTAAAATATTTGGTAGAAAGTCGAAAGCAATCGCAATCTTGCTGTTGCATAACTTGCGTATTGATTGAATTTTCGCCACTTGTATACAAATTCGTTAAAGAAAATAAAATACTTACAGAATAAAACAAACGGCAAATATATGTAAACAAAATTCTCGTTATTATTAAGATATTGTACGGAGGGTGAACATTTTTCGATTGTGTAGAAAAAACGATTAAAGGAATGTCACAAAACGATTGAATTTAAAAGTAGCAATATTATATTAGGAAAATAAATATGAATCAGAATTTATAATTATTGACAAAATATTTAAATTTCTATGAAACAAAAAACATAATAAGAAAAGTAAAGATTTGTAAAAAATTTATTAATATATAATTAATTTTATCAAATCTAAGATAAGTAATATTATAATTAATTTTATAAATATGTATATATGGTAAAAATAACTATGATATTAAATACTATTAAATATTTTGATCACATTGCTAGTCATTGGCTTATTGTGACTTGAAAGTTAAAAATTATGAAAAAACTGTCATAATAATTTTTCTATATTTGTGAATGAATTATATTGATTAAAGAATTTATGAGCAAATAGTTAATTATTATTTTATATCAAATCACATATTTAATCTATAGTTATGTGGATAAACAATATATAAGACATAGAGAGTGATGCATGTTTAAATACAGTAATTTTTTTTCTGACGCCATTAAAAATAGCGATTGTTAAATTGAACATTTTATCTATTCAAATATTACATAAATTATTATTGTTGAATGGCGACTTTTTAGATGTATTTGCGAAAATATAAATCTATTAACATTTATTGTGCAGTACATCAACATTAATAAAAAAATAGAAAAAATACATTAGTAAACGAAATATTACAAAAATAGAGTAAAGCAAAAAGAGAAAATAATAGAGTATTTGGTACTATCGTTACAGACAAATAACACATACAGAAAATGTTAATATATCCAAAAATTTATTTAAACTTACAAATATAATTTTCCTTCTTTTTTTCCTTCTTTCTTTCTTTCTATTTTTCTCTTTCCTTATCTACATTTGTTTTACATAACTTTTTGTAATAATTTAAAGGTCTACTTGTAAGCATTAAAACATAAGAAAATACAACCAGATATTTTTAACTAATTATTGTGCAAAAGCAATAAAGATATAGAGCCTATAAAAGTTCGTTTGTGTTTATAAATTACTAATAATAATATTTAGTTTCTCTCGGCATTTTCTTTCAGTTTATAAAAAACATCTTAAATTTAAAGAGTCGTTATTTATATTACGAAAACGACAAATACTGTTTCCCTTTACTTCGCTTCTAATTGAAAGCTGTTCATTAACTATAATTTTAAACGTTAAAGAATAGTGACGTTAAAAAATGTTGACATATTTGTGTCAATATTTCATCCAATAATCAACGCAGTGCATTTTTAAACAGCTGAAAATTTGTCAATTATAAAATATTAATTTAAAAAGTTATTTGTTGAAAACTATTCGATTTAAAAATTATTTAATTAATCGATAACGACTTAATGAAACATTGACAAAGTTGTTGTTTATTACATATGTTTTTTACCCGGTTTTTAAGACGAAATATATATAATACTTCTACTGCAAACGCTAAAAATTCCGCTATTATGCTACATTTCCAACTCTTGCAGCTATAATGTATCTATTGTATTACGTTTATTGCAATCTAGTGGACATTTTATGTTATTTCGTTCGGCGAAATTGTAAGCAAGTGTTGTGAGCAAAATATATCTGTTTCTCAAAATTGTTATTCTTAATTCTCTTCTTTGTTTTATTTTTTTGTATAGTTTCAAAAATATTTTACTAAGGCATATGTTAAAATATCACATGGATGAGAATGAACTTAATTGTTTAATCTTAATAAGTTAATCTTAAACGTTTTGATAATATTACAGTCTCGCTTATTGCGGCCTAGAATTTAAAATTAACAATTCAAGTAAACCATTTTCTTATTTGTCCATATTTTTATGCGTCTTTAAATAAGAAGGATCAATTAAACAGCAAAGGGTCTTTCTGTCTTTAAAGGATTATTTAGTGTTTTTCAATAAAACTTGTCCGCTTTAGTTTTAAAATTAAAAAGAATATGAATATAAATTAAGTTATCTTTGTTGAATAATTTTGTTTTCTTTTTTTAATCAAAGAAATTGAAAGCGTTCTATTTTTTTTTTATATAAATGTTATCGTATATTAAAGAGTGTTCAAGATTAAATCGATTTGATAATTTCACTATATTCACAGAAATCTTTTGTATAAACAGATATGTATTTTGTATAAACAGACATTTTATTTTTTCTGGTTTTTTTACGTTTTTTTTATCTGAATATGCTTTCATGCGTTTTTAAATAAGAAGGGTTAATTAAACAGCAAAGAATAATTTTTGTGTTTAAGAAATTATTTGTCTTCCTTGATAATAAAAGAAATTGAATGTGTCCTATTTTCCTTTTATATAAATGTTATCGTATATTAAAGAGTGTTCAAGATTAAATCGATTTGATAATTTCACTATATTCACAGAAATCTTTTGTATAAACAGATACATATTATTGTTTTACATTCGAAGAGCACAGTCAATCTAATGATCGTGTGCATAAACAAAGTGAGGCAAATAGCGATATACATATCTCTCTTACGGTACGTATTTATTTGTACTTATATTCTTTCACTCAATAAAAATAGCCGAACAAAAATCGTTAAATTGATTAATTTATTTAATCAAATATTACAATAATTAAGATTGACGAGCTGCGTTTTTCTAGATCCATTTATACAATTATAATTTCAATTCGTCCATACATTTATTATGTAATTTAAACATTAATGATACATTGTAAACAATAAAATATTACAAAACAAAATAAAACAAAAGAAAAAGAAAAATAGAATATTTTATGTTAACATATACAGAAAATGATAAAATGTTCAGGAATTTATTTAGCAACTAATATATCTTTCCTTTTTTTATGTCCCTTTCTTTTTTAAAATTTTTCTTATCCTCTTTTTCTTTTTTTTATTTTTTGCTTTTTTACGCTTGTCTTTCATAATTATTATAATCTTTTAAATCCATCCTCGGGATTAATTGCTCTTTTCGGACCGATTTTTGAAGCGACGTCTTCTATTCTGTCACTAGCGTTCGAGACTTGACGGCCGATCGCTATACTTTAAGTACGTCTCTGTAAGAAATATATTGTGATCCGTATGTTACGCTACAAATCGTCATTAAAATTTTTCTCGCTAAATAAGTTTGATTTTTTATTTTTTTAATAATTATAAATAATAAATGAAGTTATATTAATAAAAAGTAAAATAATAGTAATAAATAGCAAAGAATAAATAATATAACAATTATATATAACAAATCATATATATATATATATATATATATATATATAAAATAGCTTTAAGAAACATATTAATAATAGAATTTTTAATATATTTTTTTATAATTTGTTTTATTTATTTTTATATATTATTTATAATTATTATATTTATTATTTATTAATGTAATTTATTTAATTTTTCTAATTATTTATAAAAATAAAAATTATATAGCGAGAAAAATTTTAATGACGATTTGTGCCGTAACATACGGATTCTAATATATTTTTTATAGAGACGAGTCAGAAGTATAGCGATAGGCAGCTCATTGTCAGCCAGCGCTTCAGAAATCGGCTCGAAAAGAGCAACTAACTCCGAGGAATGTTTTAAATTGTATTTACATCTATTTGTGGAACATTGAAACATGAATATACAACCAGATAATTTCGTCAACAATAATTGTTCGAAGACAATAAAGTTATTGTACATAAAAGCTAAATTGTATATAAAAGCTCGACTGTGTTTATAAATTACAATAATGTATACTTTCTCGACATTGTCTTTCCGTTATAAAAAAATCTTAAATTTAAAGGATCGTCATTTATATTACAAAAACGACAGATGCCGTTCATTTTCGAAATATCTCGCATCTAATAGGAAGCTATTCATTAAGCATAAATTTAAATGTTAAAACTTATTGTTAGTGATGTTAATAAATGTTAACATGTTTGCGTCAATATTTCATCACAGAGCATTTCAGAAACAGATTAAAATTTGTCAGATATAAAATACTAATTTAAAAAATTATTTGATTAAAACTATTTGATTAATTGTTAATCTCTTTATCAAACATTGACAAAAGTTGTTGTTTATTATACCGATTTTTATCTGATTTTTATGATAAAGTGCAATTTTTACTGCAAATCCAAGAAATGTCTTTACAGTGCCTCATATCAAATCCTTTCAGCCATCTATATATTTCGTACAAACTTGATGGAATATTTCGAATTTCATTTTCTTGAGCAAAATAATGAACACGTTTTGACAATTCCATCAAAATGCAAGTTCTGCAATAGCAAAAGTTCGATTGTCTCATACTATTTACCCACGTTTTTAAAGACTGGAAAAGCGATTCTTCTTGCAAATATGAGAAATGAAATTCATTACCATGTCCAGTTTGTCTGTCATATTGATATGCCTCTCCAAGCTTTATACGTGTTGCTATTTCTTTGTTGAGAACACTTAAACTAAGAAGACTGCTGTCTTTTAAAACATTCGATTTTTCCTTGTTGTCAACTTCACAATCCTTTACTGCTTTCTCATATACTGCTTTTTTTTCCAGATGTTTAAATTTGTCTTTTAATTGCGATACTGTTTGGCGTAGTATATATTTTTCTTCGTTGTTAAATGAAGATGTATCTACATATTCCTGATTTAATTTTTTACAAATTTCTGGTTCCATCTTATCCCTTATTTTGACATAATCCTTAATTAATTTTGTTAATGGGTCCATGGAAGTAAGCTATCAAAAAGAGTTAATATTAAAATATATTACCTTACATAATTACATAATTAATGAACAAATTGCAATAGAACAAATTGAATATTATAATACATGATGGATTTTCATGGTGTAAATCTTTTATCTATAATTTATCCATATTTAAAAACTAGATAATATATGTTTGTTATTTAAATTATATATGTATAAAATATATATAACAAAAGTTTCAAAGTTTATAAATAATTTCGAAATAAGTTTTTCAAAGATTAAAACGGACATAAAGTACAAAAATGAAATACTTACCGACAGAGAGAGAATATATATAAATCACACCGCAATTATATGTGGACAAAATCCTCTTTATTATTAAGAAACAAAGCGTGAACTTTTTCTGATTGTGTAAGAACTACGACTGAAGCAATATCACGAAACGAACAAATTTAAGACTGGCAATATTATGTTAGGAAAATATAAATACGAATAGGACTTAAAGCTGTTTATATAAACATATCATGTTGTCTTCTGCGTTTTATAAAATGTGTTTAAATTTTACGACAACTGTTTGTTTTAAATAATAATTGATAATGCCTCTTTACATAATATATTACTTTACATTATATATAATATATATAATTATTTTAATAAAATAATAAAATCAGTTATTATTACGTTATTTATTTTCAATTTTGTCAATCGAAAGAAACTATCTGATATGATTTTTGTTTTGTTGCCTCTGACATTTTATTTATGCCAGTTACAAGTACATACGTAAAAGCGTTTTTTCACTACATATCATACATATATATACATATCGACAAGTATATGTGTATTTAACTGTTTTACAGTAGTAATCCCATATCAATTTTTATAATATTATACGTATTTATATATATATATATATATATATATATATATATATATATATATATGTGTCATTACATATATTAAGGTACTCGAGAAAACACTGTCTTGACAGTTTTATTATATTTATTAAGGAATTTATTAAAGAATCTCTTCTATGAATATGTGCGTGTACATATAATTGTTGTTTTACATTCAAGCATATATTTAATTTAATAATTATGTGAATAAACAAAATATAAGACATATAATAATGCATTTTGAAATATATAAATATAGTAATCGGTATCCTTTTTTCCTAACGCTACTAAAAATAGCGATTGTAAAATTTTATTTATTTAAATGTTACATAGATTACATGAATTATTACTGTCAAATCGCGACTTCCTACATTTATTTGCGCAAATATAAATCCATTTACATTTATTATTCGATAAATGAACATTAATAAATAGAAAAAATACATTAATAAGTAAAATATTACAAAAATAAAGTAAAATAAAATAATAAAGTATTTTGAATTATCGATACACAAATAACTTATAGAAAATGTTAATATATTCAAAAATTTGTTAAATCTACAAATATAAATTTTTGAACACAAGAAAAGCTTCTTTAAAACAAATATACTTTACTTCTTTTTTTCTCCTCTTTTCTTTTTTCTGTGTTTTTCTTTCTCTATCTACATTTATTTTACATAACTTTTATATAATTTTATAATATTTAAAGTTTGATTTGTAAACACTAAAAACATAAAAATACAACCAGATATTTTCAACTAATTAT
This sequence comes from Anoplolepis gracilipes, assembly GCF_047496725.1. Lineage (NCBI taxonomy): Eukaryota > Metazoa > Arthropoda > Insecta > Hymenoptera > Formicidae > Anoplolepis > Anoplolepis gracilipes. The sequence goes on from NC_132985.1 coordinate 6,753,466, forward strand.
TATTTAAAAGCAATAAAGATATTGTAGAATCTAATTGTATATAACAATTCGTTTATGTTCATAAATTAAAATAATATAGTTTCTATTACTATAATAAAATAATATTAGTTTATAGTGACATTTTTTCTTTCCGTTTGTATAGAAAACATCTTAAATTTGGAGGATCGTCATTTATATTAAAACCAAAAGTTTTAATTTGTTCTTTTGTAATTTTGAAATAACTTTTTAAAAGATTTAAACGGACGTAAAGTACGAAAATAAAATATTTACAAAATAAATCAAACTGCAAATGTATGTTGACAAAATTCTCGTTATTATCAACATACTGTACGGAGCGTGAACTTTTTCTGATTGTGTAGAAAAAACGATTAAAGTAATGTCACAAAACGATCGAATTTAAGACTGGCAATATTATATTAGGAAAATAAATAGGGTATCAATTCAATGCCTTCTACATAAACGGTACATGTTTTCTTCTGTGTTTGAAAAAATGTGTTGAATTTTGCGATATTTATTTGTGTTAAATAATTGATGATGCTTTTTTATATAATATATTACTTTAGATTATATATATAATATATATATATATATATATATATATATATATATATATATATATATATATAATTATTTTAATATAAGATTTAAATAAATTATTATTATTTGATTTATTTTAAATTTCGTCAATGTAAAGAAAATATCTAATATATTTTTTGTTGTTTTGGTTTCGATATTTTATTTGTACCAATTACATGTACATATGTAAGAGCGTTTAATTAAATTTTTTGACTGCATATTATACATATATACATGTTGACAAATGCATTTGTATTTAACTATTTTATAAGATTAATACCATAGTATCAAGTTCTATAATATTATACGTATTTTAATTTTGTTGATCGACTTATGTTTGAATGATGGATAGTTTATTAATAATTATATAAGTAAAATAAAAATTTTGTTAATACATATTTGTGCCACATAAACATTTGAATTTAAGAAGCACAGTCAATTGTAATATTTATTGAATATATATGACGTAAAAAATATAACATAAGCACATATCTATTTTTAACACATAAATATATTAATGTACGAGCTTTTACATTTGTTTGATATGAAAATATTGATTTTTATATAATACTGCAAAAAATCACGTGTTTAAATATAACGAATATCAAGACTTCGTAATTCTATTTTTATGGAATTATAAATAATTTATTAAGTAATATTATTTAAACATTGCTAAATTCTCTTAATAACAATTAGATTTTATGCAGATCGAAAGAAAGAAATAATATTAAGACTTTTATTATCATTTAAGACACAAAGTAACATATACAGGTACCATTTAGATAATCACAACATTCAGATAAAAAAGAATTATTTTCACTAGATTAGAAAACATTTTTTACAGATTAGAAAATGTAATTTGTAGATCACATTATGTAAAATGTAAAGTAATTATTTATATATTTAGAGAGAAAGATCTTCAGTGATCTTAATTTTAATGTATGTGACAAAACTAATCAACATTTGTTTATGCCTTAATCTCACTCTTTTCCTCTCTCTCCTTCTTCTTTTTCTTCCCTTGTCTTTTTTTTTTTAATTATTTGTCTTCCCTTGTAATAAAAGAAATTGAAAATGTTCTATTTTCCTTTTATATACATTTTATCGTATGTTAAATTGTTTGAGATTAACCGATATGATAATTTTATCATATTCATAGAAATCTTTTGTATAAACAGATACCTACATATTATTGTTTTGCATTCGAAGAACACAGTCAATCTAATGATCGTGTCAACAAACAAAGTGAGACAAATAGCGATATATCTTACAGTACGTATTTATTTGTGCCTTCATTTTCTCACTCAATAAAAATAACCGAATAAGGATTCTTAAGTTAATTAGTTCATTTATTTAAATATCACAATAATTAAGATGACGAGCTGCGAGTTCAAATATATGTAGACAAAATTCTCGTTATTATTAAAATATTGTACGAAGGGTGAACATATTTTGATTGTGTAGAAAAAACGTTTAAAGGAATGTCACAAAACGATTAAGTTTAGGAGTGGCAACATTATATTAGGAAAATAAATATGAATCAGGATTTATAATTACTAGCAAAATATTTAAATTTCTTTGAGACAAAAAACATAATAAAAAAATAAAGATTTGTTAAGAAGCGTTAAAAATTTATTAATATATAATTAATTTTATATATATGTATTTATCGTAAAAATAACTATGATATTAAATACTATTAAATATTTTGATCACATTGCAGTCATTGGCTTATTGTGACTTAAAAGTTAAAAATTATGAAAAAACTGTCATAATAATTTTTCTATATTTATGAAGGAATTATATTGATTAAAGAATCTATGAGCAAACTTTTCTTTAAATAAGAAGGATCAATTAAACAGCAAAAAGTAGTTTTTGTCTTTAAAGGATTATTTAGTGTTTTTCAATAAAACTTGTTCGCTTTAGTTTTAAAATTAAAAAGAATATGAATATTATATATGAAATATATTATATGAAATTAAGTTATCTTTGTTGAATAATTTTGTTTTCTTTCTTGAATCAAAGAAATTGAAAGCGTTCTATTTTTTTTTATATAAATGGTATCGTATATTAAAGAGTGTTTAACATTAAATCGATTTGATAATTTTACTATGTTCACAGAAATCTTTTATAGAAACAGATACATATTATTGTTTTGCATTCGAAGAGCACAGTCAATCTAATGATCGTGTGGATAAACAAAGTGAGACAAATAGCGATATATCTTACAGTACGTATTTATTTGTACTTTTATTCTTTCACTCAATAAAAAAAGCCGAACAAAGATCGTTTCATTGATTAATTTATTTAATCAAATGTCATAATAATTAAGATTGACGGGCTGCGCTTTTCTAGATCCATTTATACAATTATAATTTCAATTCGTTCATACATTTATTATGCAACTTAAACATTAACGATACATTGTAAATAATAAAATATTACGAAACAAAATAAAACAAAAGAAAAAGAAAAATAGAATATTTTTTGTTAACATATACAGAAAATGATAAAATGTTCAGAAATTTATTTAGCAACTAATATATCTTTTCTTTTTTTATGTCCCTTTCTTTTTTTTTAATTTTTTTCACTCTCTTTCTTTCTTTTTCTTCTTTTTTATTTTTTTCTTTTTTTACGCTTGTCTTTCATAATTCTTATAATCTTTTAAATCCATGCTCGGAATTAATTGCTTTTTTTGGGCCGATTTTCGAAGTGACGTCTTCTATTCTCCCACTAGCGTTTGAGGCTTGACGGCCGAGCCGCCGATCGCTATACTTCAAGCGCGTCTCTGTAAGAAATATATTGTGATCCGAATGTTACGCTACAAATCGTCATTAAAATTTTTCTCTCTAAATAAGTTTGATTTTTTATTTTTTTCATAATTAACAAATAATAAATAAAGTTATATTAATAAAAAATAAATATAATAGTAACAAATAGTAAAAAATAAATAATATAAAAATTATATATATATATATGTACATATATATGTAAAATAGCTTTAAGTAACATATTAAAAACAGAATGTTTTCTTATAATTTATTTTATTTATCTTTATTTATTATTTATTATTATTATATTTATTATTTATTAATGTGATTTATTTATTATTTCTAATTATTTAAAAAAATTAAAATTATGTAGCGAGAAAAATTTTAATGACAATTTGTGCAGTAACATACAGAGTCTAATATATTTTTTATAGAGACGGGTCAAAAGTATAGCGATCGGCAGCTCATTGTCAGCCAGCGCTTCAGAAATCGGCTCGAAAAGAGCAACTAACTCCGAGGAATGTTTTAAATTGTATTTAGACCTATTTATGAAACATTGAAACATGAAAATACAACCAGATAATTTCGTCAACAATAATTGTTCGAAGACAATAAAGTTATTGTACATAAAAGCTAAATTGTATATAAAAGCTCGACTGTGTTTATAAATTACAATAATGTATACTTTCTCGACATTGTCTTTCCGTTATAAAAAAATCTTAAATTTAAAGGATCGTCATTTATATTACAAAAACGACAGATGCCGTTCATTTTCGAAATATCTCGCATCTAATAGGAAGCTATTCATTAAGCATAAATTTAAATGTTAAAACTTATTGTTAGTGATATTAATAAATGTTAACATGTTTGCGTCAATATTTCATCACAGAGCATTTCAGAAACAGATTAAAATTTGTCAGATATAAAATACTAATTTAAAAAATTATTTGATTAAAACTATTTGATTAATTGTTAATCTCTTTATCAAACATTGACAAAAGTTGTTGTTTATTATACCGATTTTTATCTGATTTTTATGATAAAGTGCAATTTTTACTGCAAATCCAAGAAATGTTATTACAGTGCCTCATATCAAATCCTTTCAGCCATCCATACATTTTGTACCAACTTGATGGAATATTTCGAATTTCATTTTCTTGAGCAAAATAATGAACACGTTTTGACAATTCCATCAAAATGCAAGTTCTGCAATAGCAAAAGTTCGATTGTCTCATACTATTTACCCACGTTTTTAAAGACTGGAAAAGCGATTCTTCTTGCAAATATGAGAAATGAAATTCTCTACCCTCTCCAGCTTCTCTGTCATATTGATATGCCTCTCCAAGCTTATTACGTGTTGCTATTTCTTTGTTGAGAACACTTAAACTAAGAAGACTGCTGTCTTTTAAAACATCCAATCTGTTCCTGTTATAAACTACACAATCCTTTACTGCTTTCTCATATACTGCTTTTTTTTCCAGATGTTGAAATTTGTCTTTTAATTGCGATACTGTTTTGCGTAGTATATATTTTTCTTCGTTGTTAAATGAAGATGTATCTACATATTCCTGATTTAATTTTTTACAAATTTCTGGTTCCATCTTATCCCTTATTTTGACATAATCCTTAATTAATTTTGTTAATGGGTCCATGGAAGTAAGCTATCAAAAAGAGTTAATATTAAAATATATTACCTTACATAATTACATAATTAATGAACAAATTGCAATAGAACAAATTGAATATTATAATACATGATGGATTTTCATGGTGTAAATCTTTTATCTATAATTTATCCATATTTAAAAACTAGATAATATATGTTTGTTATTTAAATTATATATGTATAAAATATATATAACAAAAGTTTCAAAGTTTATAAATAATTTCGAAATAAGTTTTTCAAAGATTAAAACGGACATAAAGTACAAAAATGAAATACTTACCGACAGAGAGAGAATATATATAAATCACACCGCAATTATATGTGGACAAAATCCTCTTTATTATTAAGAAACAAAGCGTGAACTTTTTCTGATTGTGTAAGAACTACGACTGAAGCAATGTCACGAAACGAACAAATTTAAGACTGGCAATATTATGTTAGGAAAATATAAATACGAATAGGACTCAAAGCTGTTTATATAAACATTACATGTTTTCTTCTGCGTTTTATAAGATGTGTTTAAATTTTACGATATCTGTTCGTTTTAAATAATAATTGATAATACCTCTTTTACATAATATATTACTTTACATTATATATATAATATATATAATTATTTTAATACAATAATGAAATCAGTTATTATTATGTTATTTAGTTTCAATTTTGTCAATCGAAAGAAACTATCTAATATATTTTTTGTTCCGTTGCCTATGACATTTCATTGAGTTTTAATTTGCGCCTGTTCATAAATTATAATAATACAGTTTCGACACTTTTTTTCTATTTATAAAAATCATATTAAATATAAAGACTCGTCGTTTATTATATTTAGAAACAATAAATACTTTACTTTTATATACCTTTTAATTTAAAGCTGTTCATGAAGCTTACATTTGAATGTTAAAAAAATAGTAAATGTTGACATGTTTGTTATTAACAAAGAAATTTTCACTGATTCTTGAATTTCCGGAATAGATTTGTTGGTTTTAAAATTAATTAATTATAAAATATTAAAATTTGTTGGTCATAAAATATTAAAATTATGTGACAAATCGGAAATAATTTCTCCATCAAACATCGATAAAAGTTGTTGTTTACTATTCATCTATTTTTTTCTAACAAGGCACAGAGCAGCTAAATCTGCAAAAGTTAAATATTTCATTACTGTGTCTTATTATGTCAAACTCTTGCAGCCAAATTATATCTGCCGTGTTATATATTTATTTATATTTATAACTATATATAACATTATATTTAGAAATAAAATAATATATCAATCAATCAATAATATCAAACTGCATGTCATTTGTATACTTTTAGCTCTTTAGGTAAATTTTCTTTACGTAATATAATTCTTTCATATAAAGATAATTGCACATAGCGATATCTTATTATTATTTTTTAAAGCTTTAAAAATGTGTAAATAAAGATATAGATATATAGTCTCCGTCTTTATAGGTATTGATATTATTTTATTTCTAAATGTAATATTAAAAATAATAAAAAATAAATATTTTAAGCATTAATATAATTAATATAATTAATTAATTTTTATCATTAGAAATAGTATGATATTATTATAAATAATAATAGTGACTTCATCATTATACATTAAATATTATTATCTTACATTAAAAAACATTAGCATCTGCAAATTGCAAAAAACAACGTGATTTTCTATAATCACACGTATTTCGTGGAATTAACTTGTCCTGTAGTAAAGAATAGAGAAAATTTAAATGACACGCGTTATATCGTGACTGCAATTGCGCGAAAAGTTATTGTCCGACATCGTGCATTCGAGCATCATCACTTGCGCGCAGAATCCTGATGTATAATTTATAAATGAAATCGCATAGGGCTTTTAATACCAGGGAATATAAATTCGCAGCGCGCGATGTCTCGGAAACGGACTTCCTCGAACAGGTTCTGCGAGAGTCTCGCTTCTCGCGGCTCAAGCTCTGTGTAATTAAATCCCGATAGTCCCTTTACCGAGGGAGTCTCACCCGCCGCCGGGGGATTTATCGCGCTCTTTATCCAATAATGTACAATGTAAATTAGAAATTGCAAAAACACACACGCAACTTCTCGCTGAACGTTACGCGCCGCGCGAAATTGGAGGGTATTGAATTTTATGCTCTCGTCCCGGGCTCGATACCGAAGATTAATTCGAGGAAGGCGTTTGCATAATCAAATATGCGGTTAACCGAATTTGTGAACTCGGACTTTCGAGAGAGAGAGAGAGAGACTGGTAATAAATACTGCCCGATTAACATCTCCCTCTTCCGCGAAGTCGAGCTTAATACAGAGTTTCAGAAGCAAGAGCTATATGCATGAGATGCTGTATTCTTTTTAATATGAATAATAAATATCGCGTAAAAATTTCTTACCCCACATTACGAATATTACATGGAAATGTTTCATGTTACACATACAAATAGAACGTCATCATTGCAATTTCTGATAATACACGCTGTAATAATTACGTAATGATTTTGTGGCTCTTCAAAAGCGATATCTGTCTCTCAAGTCTCTCAATTTAAGGATGTTTAGCATCTACAATCGGAGCAAAAAGTAGTCGAAATTGACGAATATATACTTTTCTCATATATATTAGTATATGATTATTATAAAGATTGCATAAAATCTTATTATTTATTTATAGCTAGAGTGTAGAAATGTATTTTCGAACTTCTGTTGCTTTTTTTCGGAGAATTTTCGTGTTTCTTAAATTATAATGAGAAACTATCGACGATACCTCGATTTCAATATTACAGTACAAAATTTGAATTATAAAAATAAAAGAATTTACTCGTTCAAAGTAATTTAAAATGTCAGAATAAAAATTATAATAGTGAATAATGATAAAATATAGAAGATTTTGAACTATTTCGTTGATAATTTTAATAATTTGTCATTTCTCCGAGAAGAAAGAAATGTGGCAATATAGTAATTTTTCATAAGTTGGTCAAATTACAAATTGACATATGAGGCCTAGTCGCTTCTCGCTTACACGTTTGTATATAGAGGCTTCTTCAGATGAAAAGATAAATTATTTAAAATGTCAAAAGAAGGCTCAGCTGAATGCTACGTTGCCTCGTTTTCACAATAAATAATATGTCATCTCGGATAATAGGACGAAATTGAGAAAATTATATTCAATATCTTTTGAACTAGTCAGTACTTGACCAAAATTATGTGATCAAATATTCCCTCTATATTTAAACTATACTTTTGTAAATTTTGAATAAATTCCTATTATTATTTCTATCTATTTTAGCTCTTAAATCAACACGATCACAGGTTTTTTATAAAATAGAAAATCTGTAATCGTATCAATTTAACGGCTAAAAAGGATACAGAAATAATTACATTTATAATTATATTAATACTTTTACTTATAATTAGCTCCACAAAATAATTATATTTATAATAATATCGACGGGTAAATTCATTGCAATTTAAAATCCTTATAACTGTTGATTGCTTCAGTGAATCAACTCCAGGTTTTTTTACATGTCTCTGAACATGTATCAGAACAATCTGTGCAAATTTGATTAAATTCCTATATTTTTAAAAATAGGTACTAAACATCCTTAATATTTTTTTGCTGCGTAAAATACAAATAATAATAATAATTTTTTTTCATACGTTGCGGAAAAACGAAAATATTTCTTTTCTATATCTCGCGGCGCGAAGATTACGCGTTGCGTTACATTCGAGGAGCACGCATCTCGTGCAACTGCCGGTACAGAAATTCGATAATAAGCCCCAACATGATTATAGTGCGCGTCTTGTCAAAGACACCTTGTTATGTTGTTTTCTGTGATTTTTCTTTCCCTCGAAAAAAAAAAAACAAAACAAAACACAAATCGTGTTCAATACATTTTGCGCGATCCTTTCCCCTCGCGGAATTCGCGTTCGTGCAGGCTCCTCGCGAGATTTTCGGGATATAAGCTACAGGGATACTCTCGCAGTTTATTCAAATGAGCAAAACAGCGGGGCTGGCCAGAGGGGGGGGGCGATATTTTGGACTAAATTATAAGCTGTCTCACCGAAATTGTTGGGTAAAATGAACATGCACGATTGCACGGAATAAAAAAAGTAGCCGACATCGTCAGAGACACCTTAATTCTGTATTTTTATGAAAAAACACTTGTTTCGAGAGTTTACAGACTTTTTCTTCGTATATTCTGTTGGCTTGTTCTGCCTTTGCGACTGGGTCAACGAATTGCACGCGAGATTTATTTAACGTTTTAGCAATAAGAAATTTTACCTAATTTTGAGATATAAAATGTCAACATTTGCTTGTTGATGTTATACGGATTATAAAAGAAGCATTTTGACATTTTATAATGTCAACTTGTTGACTTCCTTCAAAAATAGAGATAGAATAACTTTTATTTTAAATATTTTAATTACTATTTATTTTATTTTAAATATTATGTAAATTATTATTTTTATTGATATTTGAAAAGCCAAGAAGATCAATTTCTAATATTTAAAAAAATTTTTAAATCAATTTTATTTTTTGATACTTTATTTTATTTTAAATTATTATTTATTTTACTTTAAATATTATGTAAATTATTATTTTTGATTAATGATTATTACATATCCATGGATATTATCTAACAATTAACTGTATTAATCGATACAATAAGTGTATCATAAATGCTTATTATATTTTGCCCAATTTTTTTTTTAATATTCTTTTATATTATATTTTTAGAATGCAACGTTGCGGGATTTGTCAGCAACAACGGTTACGTGGAGAGAGTACCGTATGTCTTCCTACCACAGCGAGGGCAGATAATATATCCGCACGCAGAGATTCGCTTTGAAGGTAAACTTTCATAAACTTCTTCAGCTTTAGCAGCGATTAGTTCGACGACGCAAATATTTTTATTTTGCTGTGTACAAGAATAATACTTTTATACTATTTTGACAATATAAAAAAAATTGATCATTTTTAGAAATATTTGTAAAGAATATTAGAAATTGATTTTCTTGACTTTTTTTACATATATTTTTATTGATATTTTATTTTAAATATTATGTAAATTATTATTTTTATTAATATTTGAAAAGCCAAAAAGATCAATTTCTAATATTTAAAAAAATTTTTTAAACAATTTTATTCTTTGATATTTTAAATTATTACTTATTTTACTTTAAATATTATGTAAATTATTATTTTTATTGATATTTAAAAAGCCAAAAAGATCAATTTTTAATGTTTAAAATCAATTTTACTGATAGAATACACTGGGGTTTAATAGAATTGGATTGTATTCAACATAAAATGAATGTGTGCAAAATGTAAAATGATTGGCATTACAAAGGAGAGAATTAGAGCGAATCGATCGCACAGTTACATATTTTTTCCATCCTTTTTCAAGATATTATAAGAAGCGAAACGGAAAATTTTAGAGTACAGCCTTCATAAAAATTCTCTTGACGCGCTTCTCTCCGGAGAAGAGCCCCGTCGGCGTTCATTTCGCTCATTATCTCCCGCCTCGTTTCGCTCACTGACGATCGTTCTTAACACTGACATAAATTACTTTCCGAAACTAGGTGTGACCACTCCTGTATGCGGGATCGCCGGTGCCCAGCAATTGGGAAGGGTGGGATGGTCCGAGCTGAGAAATCTTTCCGACACCGAGCCGCCCTTCAGATTGTTCCGGGACGAGGGCAGAACATTCCTGCAGGTTGGTGGGAACTTGACGCGGAATAACTTATTACTGTGTCATTACACGAGTGTGTAAGATGGCAATTAGTCGCGTAAGTAACAGCGGATGATGGCGGGTCCCGGAGAGAAATATGGTGTTTACGATGCCGAACGGCGTGTAACCCGGAGATCGCCCGATTCAATCGTCTCAGATACCGAGTAGTAGGAGAGGTACATATAGCGATAGAAAACGGGAAGCTTAAATGGCGCCGGAGGTGTCTTCAATTACCGTAATTAGCTCGCGCGAGAGTGTCGCTCGAGGGGAACCGAGAGAATTTCCTATTTCGATCTAATTTTCATTTTATACACTTGACTGGTTTTACTACTTCCTTCTGTATTTTATATATCGGCACGCGAGACCAACTCGTTATAAAAATGTAGGAAAATGTGTGTGAAGTTTATGCGACGTAATCTTTGCCGATTCTTCATTTCACATGGTATATCAATCACTTTAGTGGATCGGTGAGGCCGGATTGAGAGATGCTGCGGAAGGACGGGTCGTGACAGCTAAGCTAGTCTGCAGAGACGCCTCACCCAAGTCCACCTTTACCGGTGTTTTTACCCCGTGCGTCGCCTTCAGAGTGGCCGGTTCACCCTCGAAAAACAGTACGTAATCCCAAGTGGCACATATTCCTTTCAAAAATGTTTCTGCGAAACGTTTTAGAACCGGCTTTTAAAAACGTTTCTGATTGATTAAAATGTCCACTTAAAACACGTTAAGGGAAACGTCATTTTCTATAACAAAAAAAAAAAACGTTTAAGAAACTGTCAAAATACGGTTTTTTTCCTTT